>NC_091951.1:232992705-233040264 GCF_031021105.1 Erythrolamprus reginae | reverse complement strand
CAGGGATTTTCCCAGGCAGATATGGCTGCAAGGATGCAGAAACAAAATGCATTTGTCTCAGGTCCTTCTGTTTCACCACAGAGATCTCCAGTCCATATTCCACAGATGCCAGCACAACTTCCCCAAGTTGGACAGCTACAAGGTTTGCCAGGAGGGGTTGGGGCTCAACTCCAACCACTCCCAGCACCTCAGATGGGTGCACCAACAAGGCAAACCATCACCTCTTCTGTTCTGAAAGGTGAGTTTATATTGCTGCCTAATGGACATAACTATCGGAAGTGGCTTCACAGAATAAATTTGCACCTACTGGCTCATGACATAGATGGGATTGCACATAATCCCCCAGTAAGGCGCTGGACTGCAGAAGAAAGAGAAGCTGACATAAAAGCCAAGCTACTCATTCTCATGAGCATGGACTCACAATTGTCAATAAGATATGACACACATGACTTTACTTCTGCACAGATATTAGAGTCATTAGATGGCATGTTTAGGCCAATATCAGAAGAAGGCAACTATATACTGATAGCCAAGTTTAATAACACTAAACTTCCAACTGGGGGTGAACTTGCACCACACTTATCTAAGATTTTAACAATGCATAAAGACTTAGAAGAAAGAGGATACCGCTATGATGACAATCAAGTAAATGCGGCTATTATAACTTCCCTTGGTCCTGAATGGAAGGAAGTTGTTTACAAGTTCAGCATACTCCCAATGGCCCAGAAATCTACTCAAAGACTCTGTAACATGCTAACTGAAGAAGCAGAGTTGCTGAACACTGGACTTAGGCCCATGTCAGCAGCATTTAAACCTAATTTGGCAAAGGGCGGTCAGCAGAAAACAAGTACTCCTAAGTACCCACGCCAGAAACCTTTTAAGAAGGATGACACTCGCAAGTCTCCTGATGTGCAGAGTGTGAAACCTGGCGAAACTGACAGTCCACCTTATCCAACTCAGCCAAAGAGCGCGCACAAGAAAGGATCCAGAGGAAAGAGTTCTGGGGCTGCAAAGTCAACTCCCAAAGACTCAAAAGATGAGAAACCTACTTATGTTGGTATCATCCGCCTCAGCACCGTCTCTGAGAAGAGTCCACTCTACGACATTCGTGAGTTATGGACCCTGGACAGCGGAGCAGCGGCACACATCGCATGCCGGAAGGAATCCTTCTCTGAGCTACACCCGACTGATGTCAAGGAAGTATACGGAGTTGGTAATCTTCGTTCCAAGGTGGAAGGAAAAGGAAAAGTCTTCGTCAAAGAACTGGACTCCCTTATCTCAAATGTTTTCTACGTTCCTACTGCCAAGAACAACATCCTCAGCGGATATTGCCTGAGAGAAGAATTGAAGGTTGTAATAAACTATGAACTTGTTGACACTAACATTATCAAGGATGGCAAACTTCTTGCTACTGCCATCCCCATCAAAGGTGTTTTTTATTTGCAACCAAAACCTGCCAGTAAAGGTGGTGTAAGTATAAGCGTTCCAAAGGGCGTTAGCACAGGTCCAGAGAGAAACCCTGGTGCCACCGCTAGTTCAAAGGCTCCTAAAGCCAATGAAACTCCTGAGGTTCCAAATGCTATTGCAAATGTTAAACATGTGTTAACAAACAAATCTTTTCATTCCAGGTGTATTCACAGATGGCATCGTCGCTTGGGGCACGCTTCTTACCCCATCTTAGCAAAGATGTCTGAATATGCTGACGGTTTCAAAATTGATGGGGCTTGCAAAGTTTACTTAGATTGCAAAATTTGTAACTCAGCCAAGTCCCGGCACTCCCCAGTTCCAAAAATTGCTGTCCGACTGTGTACACGCATCTTTGAATTGGTCCATACCGACGTTGTCGGTCCATTTCGGCCTACTGTTGGTAAACGTAAGTATTTCTTAACTGTAGTTGACAGTTACTCACGATTTGGCTATGTTTTTCTTTTAAAACATAAATCAGAGGCGTTTGAGGCTTTTAAAGGCTTTGCTGCAGAAATACTCACCCAACACGACGTCTGGATTAAGCGGATTCAAAGTGACCGTGGAGGAGAATTTATGTCGCAAAAGTTCCAAGGATGGATGGCCAGGAATGGAATCCGCCAGCAGACCTCATCACCTGGGACTCCCGCTCATAATGGCGTGTGTGAGAGGAGGAACGGTATTTTGCAGACGATGTTCCGTTGTCTCATTGAGGATGCGAACGTGGACTTTTCATACTGGGGCGAAGCATTAAGGTATGCTAATTACATTGTTAACAGAACATGGAGTAGCGTCATACAAGACACTCCTTATTACTTGCTTCATGGCAAGAAGCCTGATGTCCAGAACATTTACATTTTTGGTTGTTATGCCACTGTTAACATTCCAGTTGAACAGAGAAGAAAAGGAGGTCCCGTGTCTGAAAGAATGAGATTCATCGGCTTTGATGAAGTCTCCAAATACCACAAATTTGCTGACTCTCATCACAGAGTTTACATTTCCAATTCAGCTAAATTTGAGGAAGACACAAATTGGTCCAGTATACATAGTAATGATACTTCAGTTTATTTTCCCAAGGATGGTATGGTGACACCTGATGACCAGGGAGCTGTGCCAGATGTTCCTGACATCCCAAGTGATGAACAACCTTCAACAGTCGCAGAGGAAACCTCTTGTGATGAACTTGAAGGCGGAAATGATGATGAAGGATGGACCAGCGTTCCAAGGCGTTCCAAAAGAACCACCAAAGGAACTCCTCCAAAGAGATTTACACAGCAAGTATCTGAATCTCCTTATCTTTTCATGTGTAATAACCTTACACTTCCACCTGATCATTTTCACCAGATCAAACTTTTACCTGACTCTGAACAAGAAAAATGGTATGAGGCTATGGAACGCGAACTGGACTGTTTAAAGAAACTTAAAGTGTTCCAGCAGGTGGAGCCGCCTAACAAGAAGAAAGTCATTGGCACACGCTGGGTGTATAAAGTCAAACAAAATCCTAATGAAGGAAAGCTGTACAAAGCTAGACTTGTAGCTCAAGGATTCTCTCAAGTTTATCCAGATGACTACACTGACACATATTCACCCACAGTCAGAAATGAGAGTGTCAAGATTGCCCTGATCACTGCTGTTGCTTTGGGCTTAGAAGTTTTTCAATTTGATGTAGAGACTGCCTATTTGAACGCTGATCTGAATGAAGAGATCTACGTCAAAGGTGCTCCCGGATTCCAGGACCGAGAAGGTGAAGTCTGGTTTCTGAGCAAGTCTTTATATGGCCTCAAGCAGAGCGCCCTCTGCTGGTACAAATTGTTATCCCAAAAGCTAAATTCAATGGGCTTTATTAAGTCCGAATCTGATGGATGCGTGTTCACAAAAGGGCAAGGTAAGACTTATGAAGTTGTTCTTGTTTATGTTGATGATATTGTTTATGTGGGTCTGAATGAAAGCACTAGTCAAACTTTTGCTAAGGGCCTTGAACAACATTTCACCTTGAAAAGCCTAGGGCATATTAATGATTATCTAGGTGTTCAGTTTGAGAAAACTGAGAAGGGGTTCTCTCTTTCACAAGAAAGCAAGGTTGACCAGCTTTTGCAAAATTGTAACATGTCTGATGCAAATACTTGTCGTTCTCCTATGCAGACTGATTTTTACAGGTTAACCCGAGGAGAGTATCCTGATTTTGAGAACAAAACGCTGTACCGGTCAGTGATTGGATCGCTATTGTACATCAGCAGTTGGACAAGACCTGACATTTCACTGAGTGTGAATCTACTGTCCAGATACGTTGGGAGAGCAACCACGTTTCACTGGTCTTGCATAAAGAAGTTGCTGAAATACATGAAGCTCACAAAAGGCAAAAAGCTGTACCTCGAGCCAGATCATGTTGAGTACCCTGAAGTGATTTGTTATGCTGATGCTGACTGGGCAAGTGACACGGAAACACGTAAAAGTACTTCTGGTTATATCATGTTTTTAAATGGTTGTCCTTTCTTTTGGAAAGTTAGGCAGCAGAAGTTCATTTCTTGCTCTTCAACTGAATCTGAATATGCATGTGTTTCTGATTGCTGTAATGCATTAATGTCTCTTTTTCCTCTCATTAATAGTATTTGGGAAAACCCGATGTTACCAATTTTTATTATGGAGGATAATGTTTCAGTTGCATTCATTGCTGAAACTGAATTTGTTGGAGCTCGTTCACGGCACATTCACATCCGGTATCAAAATACCAGAGAGAAGGTGAAAGAAGGATTCGTGAAAATTCAGTACATACCTACTACTGAGCAGATCGCTGACTTGCTGAATAAGCCATTGCCAGCTGATCAACATGAATACCTCACCAACAAAATGTGCCTCAAGTGAATTGATGTCTTGATGTCCTGATGTCCCTTATGTCTCTGATGACTGACAAAGAAGGGGTGTCGCGCTGGGAATTGCCAGCCTTCATACACATTGAGAAACATCCAGTAGTTAGAGAGTTAACTCTGTCTAGTAATGTAGCTCCTCCTGTGTGATGTAACCTGTTTGCTCACTTCCTGCCCTACTGAAGAAGAAGGGCGGTCTCTAAGTTTAGAGTTCATCTTGCGGTTCATCTTTGTAGCTATAAGATGTGCCATATTGTCTCTCCGTAGACATTTTTATTTTTATATTTTTTTAAAATAAAACTAGTTTGTTCATTCGAACATGCTTTGTCTGTGCTTCAATATTCATCACCTCCGGAAGGTCCTGGCTCATTCTTCTGAAGCTGAGCACCTTGATGAGGTAGGGGCCCTCCTAATCTTGACAAGATGTTCCTCCGGTGCCGGGCTCTCTGTCCGCTCTCCCTCGGCACCCTCGACACCCCCTCAGCAGTGACTCGGTGTTCCTTCGTCCTCTCCTCAGTGAATCTTCACTGAGCAATGGCCATTCCCTATTTTTTTAGTATCTTCAAAAGATGAATCATTCTCATGCTGAGATACCTCTGTCTGATTTGCTCCATTGCTCTGGTCCTGCTTAGGTTCTCCTTTGTACCATTCCTTCCACATCTGGTACATTTTTTCGTGACCTCTGTGAACTTTGTAGTCCAATTCCTCCTTGGTATATTTTAGCTACAAAAAAGCAAAAAAAAAAAAAAAGGAAAAGGGAAAGAAAAAAATCACGCACTCAAGCCTAGTGTTTTGCGTTTGGCATCATAACTACAGTTTTGGCTCAAAGGCCAGAGCTATACATTCCCTACTCTTATCATAAGAGCCACAGCGGCGCAGTGGTTAGAATCTAGAACTGCAGGCTATTTCTGACGGCTGCTTGTGAAGCTGGTAAAATGAGGACCTAGTTTTTTGCGGGGCAAAATTCTGAGGGTAGTAATAGCTATTGCTATCTTCAATTATTCAGAAAAATCTCTTAAGGAACTTCCATCACGTTTATTCAGGAAGTATAGGTAGCCCTTGACCTATAACTATTCATTTTGTGACTGTTCAAAGTTACAACAGCACTGAAAGTCAGAAATTACTCCGTTTTTTCTTGTTTTTCTGCATTATTTTGACTTTTTTCTGAACCATTCTTTCCTAGTCATTCTATGCTTCTGTAATACTTTTTCTTTCTTTATATATGATCTCTTATTGAAATGTAATAGTTTTCTTAAAAAAAAAAGAAAATATTTTCCCCCAACAGACAAAATAAAAAAGAACCAGTGCACAATCAGCTGGGCATTTTTTCTTCATTATATAATTGCTGTAGCCTTTCACATTAGCATTAATAAACAAGGCTCATTTTGGCCTGGGAACCTCAGAGGGCATTGCTAGTGATCTTCTAACATGACCAAAGTAGTTGTAGTGAATATTTGTGTGTGCGTGGGGGGGGGAGGTTACTATTGGACAGAGGATTAAAGGAACAAATTGGAACTTCAAGCTTGGCAGATGTTTAAAGCATCCACCTCACCTTTTAAAATTCCTCCAGTGAGAGAAAATACTTAAATCTCTTTCAGCTTTGGATGTTCCATTCATGAAGCCCCATAAATGACACCCCCCCTAAAAAAAATTGGCATATGTCCACTCATATTCCAGAGATACATGGATTTTCATCTGTCCTGGGGTCAGAGATTTACTGAAGTCCCTTAGAATTGAATTTTTCTTTACAGTAGTGAACTGCCCTAAAGCAGTCTCAACTTGGTATCTTGCAAGTATCTTACACCACATCTCTCATCCTCTCCCAGACACGGCCAGATTAGAAAAGCTGGAAAACTATTTTTGGAAGAGTGCTTCAAAGGTTTCTACCAACGCTCCTGCCTATTCCTCGAATAGAAATCAGAACATTAAAATGTACTAAGGTTGTGTGAAGAGTTCCAAACAAGCAATTATTCTGGAGTTATATTAACAAGCAATATTGAACAACACTGCTTTCTAATCAAAAAGTCACCAGCCTGAATTTGCCATTAATCCTTCCAGGTGAGTATTATGCACTCACTTAAGATCAGAGCATACAAGGCACTGCACTACATTGTTGCATGACAAAATGGCCATGTCAAATGGAGATTATACTGTATAATTACAATCCAGCACATCTGGAAAGCATCAAATTGGGGAACGTAGCACAATTTTTTTTATTAATGAAAAGGTTGAATCCACATGAAGTCAAGCAGGAAGAACCTATGCACAAAAGATGAGCAGATTTGCTATAATACAAGAAAATGTTGATGTTTTCTCCCCCATTCTGAATCTGATTAATGGATAATGTAGGTCTGTGTTTCTCAACCTTGGAAACTTTGACTTGATTCTCTGGATTTCAATTTCTACAATTCTTAGCAAAGGCCATCCTATCTGGAAGTTAAATTTCTTAACATCTTCAACGCTAAGAAAGATTGCTGTAGATAGACTGTTAAGCAAGAATCCAAGTGGAAGACACAATGCACAGTCCCTAAAAACAGCACTGCAGGCAGACTACCTGGTTAACATATACATTGTGCAAAGCCCTTGTTTTTAGACCAAATCCAAATCTACATAACTCAATCCAGCTGCTCATTAACCTTTTACTGGATACTAATGGTAGAACAAGATTTAGACACAGGAATATTTATATCCTGCCTTTGTCCTTTTCATAAGTAACTCAAGGCAGTGAACATACCCAATACTTTCTTCTCATTTCCCTACAACCATCACCCTGTGAGGTGGATTGGGCTCAGTGTGGGTATGGCCCAAAGTGATTCAGCCAAATGAGTAGTGGCTATTACAGTTAGGTTATTGTAACCATCATTCATCATCAGCCCAATTTATCTTTTAATATATTTTAAATCAAATATCTTTTAAGAGTTTTGCTATGTACAGTGGTACCTCGAGATACGAGTTTAATTCGTTCCGGACCTGGGCTCTTAAGTCGAGCAGCTCTTATCTCGAACGACTTTTCCCCATAGGAATTAATGTAAATAATTTTAATTGGTTTTTAATGAAGAAATGTACATGTACATATAAATGAATAATGAAGTTTCTTTCACTTAACTTGTAAACTTTGTTAAACTTTTAATTTTACATATGTTCAACTTCTCTGCCACCCAATCCTGTAGGACAGAGGTCCCCAACCCTTTTTGCACCAGGGACCGGCTTTAAGCGATCAAGAGAGGAATGGGTGAATGAATGGACGGAGGGTGGGAAGGAAGGAAGGAAAGAGGGAAGGGACAGGAACAGAGGAAGGAAGCAAGGAAACTTATGAAAGGGGAGAGTAAGAGAGGAATGAGTGAAGGGAGGGAGGGAGGGAAGAAGGTGGGAAGGAGAAAGAAAAGAAGAAATAGAGGAAGGGAAGGTAAAAGAGAGAAAGAAAAAGAGCAAGAAAGAAAGAAAGAAGGGGAAGGGACAGGAACAGAGGAAGGAAGCAAGGAAACTTATGAAAGGGGAGAGTAAGAGAGGAATGAGTGAAGGGAGGGAGGGAGGGAAGAAGGTGGGAAGGAGAAAGAAAAAAAGAAATAGAGGAAGGGAAGGTAAAAGAGAGAAAGAAAAAGCAAGAAAGAAAGCAAGAAAGAAAGGGGGAAGGGACAGGAACAGAGGAAGGAAGCAAGGAAACTTATGAAAGGGGAGAGTAAGAGAGGAAGGACTGAAGGAAGGGAGGGAGGGAAGAAGGTAGGAAGGAGAAAGAAAAGAAGAAATAGAGGAAGGGAGGGTAAAAGAGAGAAAGAAAAAGAGCAAGAAAGAAAGCAAGAAAGAAAGAAAGAAAGAAAGAAAGAAAGAAAGGGGGAAGGGACAGGAACAGAGGAAGGAAGCAAGGAAACTTATGAAAGGGGAGAGTAAGAGAGGAATGAGTGAAGGGAGGGAGGGAGGGAGGGAAGAAGGTGGGAAGGAGAAAGAAAAGAAGAAATAGAGGAAGGGAAGGTAAAAGAGAGAAAGAAAAAGCAAGAAAGAAAGAAAGAAAGAAAGAAAGAAAGGGGGAAGGGACAGGAATAGAGGAAGGAAGCAAGGAAACTTATGAAAGGGGAGAGTAAGAGAGGAAGGACTGAAGGAAGGGAGGGAGGGAAGAAGGTAGGAAGGAGAAAGAAAAGAAGAAATAGAGGAAGGGAAGGTAAAAGAGAGAAAGAAAGAAAGCAAGAAAGAGAATGAAAGAGAAATAAAAAGCCTCCCCTTAAAACCTTAAGACGAGACAGTCTTGGGGGGGGGCGGGCGAAACGCCTCTGCAGTCCTGGAATAGGTCACTCGCTTCATACCGGTCTCTCCGTCCCACCCCATCCTGAACTCCGGCGGGTGTAAGAAGCCGGGAGGTAATCGCCCCGTTAGCCAGATGCGTTTGGAGAGGGCAGAGGGCTTCATCTATCAATCTGTCAAATTAAACCCAATCAGAGGTGCCTATTCGAGAATCCTAACTACGCTCTCCCTCCCTCCTATGGAGATTCAAAGCCTTCCCAGACCTTTTTCCATCACGTGCGGCCGGCCACCTTCGCGCAAGCTAACCGAGTTCTGAAAATGCGCCGTAGCCTCGGATTGCAAAACACGCACACGATCGGGGGAGGGGGGGATCCAGATCTCTCCCTCTCTTTCTCCTTCACGATCGATCCCTGGAACTTATGAAAGGGGAGAGTAAGAGAGGAATGAGTGAAGGGAGGGAGGGAGGGTAGAAGGTGGGAAGGAGAAAGAAAAGAAGAAATAGAGGAAGGGAAGGTAAATGAGAGAAAGAAAAAGAGCAAGAAAGAAAGCAAGAAAGAAAGGCAACTTCAAAGAAAGGCTCACTAAGCATCTCTCACTCTCTCTCTCTTTCTATCCCTCTCTTTCTCTCTCTCCCCCCTCTCTCTTTCTCTTTCTCTCCCCCTCCTGGACTCCCGGATCGCTCGCTTCTCCGGAAAAGCATCGCACCTTTTCACTAACCTTCCCTGTGTTTCGGAAGCCTCCGAACGCCGTGCGGTTTCAGCTTTCCAATCCTTCACGTTACTTTGCCGCTAAATCGTGTGGGAGCAATCATGCTTTGGGGGTTTGGCTGGGGGGGAGAAGTAGCACCTTCCTATCTCCCTCCCCCCCAACCAAACCCCCAAAGCATGTTTGCTGCCACACGATTTAGCCAGGACAGGAGCGAAGTAACGTGGACGATTGGTGAGCTTCCAATCCTTCACGTTACTTCGCCGCTAACTCCTCAGGCGCGGAAGTTCGCGTTTGGCGTTTGGCTTCAGAAGCGGCGTGGCTGTTTTAAAACGTCGCTGCTGGCCTGGGGGGCTTTGCAGAACCCCCCCAGGCCGGCAGCGATGTTTTAAAACAGCCCCGCCGCTTCTGAAGCCAAACACGAACTTCCGTGCCTGAGGAGTTAGCTCGCAAACGGCGGGTCTGTTTTAAAAGATCGCTGCTGCTCTGGGGGGGTTTTCCAGCTACCCCCGAGCCCCCAACCCGGGCTCGGGGGTAGCTGGAAACCCCCCCCCCCAGAGCAGCAGCGATCTTTTAATACAGGCGCGCAGCTTCTCCTTGTTAACAGGAGAAGTTCCTGAGGATTGGAGAATGGCCAGTGTTGTGCCTATTCACAAGAAGGGCAGTAGAGAAGAAGCTGGTAACTACAGGCCAGTTAGCTTGACATCAGTTGTAGTTAAAATGATGGAGACTCTACTCAAAAAGAGGATAAATCAGCACCTAAAAAACAATAACTTATTGGACCCAAATCAGCATGGCTTTACTGAAGGCAAATCATGTCAGACTAATCTCATTGATTTCTTTGACTATGTCACAAAGGTGTTGGATGAAGGTGGCGCCGTGGATATTGCCTACCTGGACTTCAGCAAAGCCTTTGATACGGTTCCACATAAAGAGCTGATAGATAAATTAGTGAAGATTGGACTTAATCCCTGGATAGTTCAATGGATTTGCAGCTGGCTGAAGCGTAGACATCAGAGAGTTATTGTTAATGGCGAGTATTCTGAGCAGAGTCAGGTTACAAGCGGTGTGCCACAAGGGTCTGTTCTGCGTCCTATTCTTTTTAATATATTTGTGAGTGACATAGGGGAAGGTTTGGTAGGGAAGGTTTGCCTATTTGCCGATGACTCTAAAGTGTGCAATAGGGTTGATATTCCTGGAGGCGTCTGTAATATGGTAAATGATTTAGCTTTACTAGATAAATGGTCAAAGCAATGGAAACTGCAGTTTAATGTTTCCAAATGTAAAATAATGCACTTGGGGAAAAGGAATCCTCAATCTGAGTATTGTATTGGCAGTTCAGTGTTGGCAAATACTTCAAAAGAAAAGGATTTAGGGGTAGTGATTTCTGACAGTCTCAAAATGGGTGAACAGTGCAGTCAGGCGGTAGGGAAAGCAAGTAGGATGCTTGGCTGCATAGCTAGAGGTATAACAAGCAGGAAGAGGGAGATTATGATCCCACTATATAGAATGCTGGTGAGACCACATTTGGAATACTGTGTTCAGTTCTGGAGACCTCATCTACAAAAAGATATTGACAAAATTGAACGGGTCCAAAGACGGGCTACAAGAATGGTGAAAGGTCTTAAGCATAAAACGTATCAGGAAAGACTTAATGAACTCAATCTGTATAGTCTGGAGGACAGAAGGAAAAGGGGGGACATGATCGAAACATTTAAATATATTAAAGGGTTAAATAAGGTCCAGGAGGGAAGTGTTTTTAATAGGAAAGTGAACACAAGAACAAGGGGACACAATCTGAAGTTAGTTGGGGGAAAGATCAAAAGCAACATGAGAAAATATTATTTTACTGAAAGAGTAGTAGATCCTTGGAACAAACTTCCAGCAGACGTGGTAGATAAATCCACAGTAACTGAATTTAAACATGCCTGGGATAAACATATATCCATCCTAAGATAAAATACAGAAAATAGTATAAGGGCAGACTAGATGGACCATGAGGTCTTTTTCTGCCGTCAGACTTCTATGTTTCTATGTTTCTATGTTTCTCCGCTGACTCCTAAAGCGGGGAAGTTCGCCAGGAGTCAGCAGAGAAGCTGCGTGTCTGTTTTAAAAGATCGCTGTTGCTCTGGGGGGGTTTTCCAGCTACCCCCGAGCCCCCAACCCGGGCTCGGGGGTAGCTGGAAACCCCCCCCAGAGCAGCAGCGATCTTTTAATACAGGCGCGCAGCTTCTCCACTGACTCCTAAAGCGGGGAAGTTCGCCAGGAGTCAGCGGAGAAGCTGCGCGTCTTTTTTAAAAGATCGCTGCTGCTCTGGGGGGGGTTTCCAGCTACCCCCAAGCCCGGGTAGGGGGCTGGAAAGCCCCCCCAGACCGGCTGCGATCCTTTAAAACAGGCGCGCAGCGCGCAGCACCCCTCTCACAGCCCTGTCAGTTCCGAGCTGCGAGAGGGGCGCGGCGCGCTTTCCCGAAAGTGACGGAGAAAGCCCTCGCAGCGAATGCGCTCCCAGCCAGGGAGAGCGTTCAGATCCCCCCACCCCCAGCAGAGAGCGTTCAGATCCCCCCACCCCCAGCAGAAGCCAAGGACCCGCAGAGTGGGGCGGCAGGGGAGGCGACCGCCTCTCCACTCACCGAGTGCCGGGATACGAGCTGAGAAGAGCAGGGCTGGTTTGCTTTCCTTTCTTCCCGCGCTGATGCAGAGCAAAGCGTCACGCCCCCCTGACGCTTTTGGCGGCAAAAGAGCCCAGCGTCGCTTCGGAAGCCGCCGAAAGCGTCAGGGGGGCGTGACGCTTTGCTCTGCATCAGCGCGGGAAGGAAGGAAAGCAAAACAGCCCGGCTCTTCTCAGCTCGTATCCCGGATTTGAGCTCGGGAGACGAACAAAAATGTCTCTCCCCTCCCAGCTCTTATCTCGAGTAGCTCGTAAGTAGAGCTGCTCGTATGTTGAGGTTCCACTGTACAGTATATTAAATGTCAGCTTCTTCAATAACACCTCTGTGAACCTGCAAATGACTCTATAGCAGTGATGGCGAATCTATGGCACGGGTGCTGTAGGTGGCATGCAGAACAGTATCTGCTGGCACGCGAGCCTTTTCCCCAGCTCAGCTTCAATGTGTATGTGTGTGCCGGCCAGATGATTTTTGGCTAGCACAGAGGCTCTGGGAGGGCATTTCTGGCTTCTGGAAAGCCTGCAGGGGGATGAGGGGGGGCATTTTTTACCCTCCCCTGGCTCCAGAGAAGCCTTTAGAGCCTGGGGAAGGTGAAACATGAGCCTACTGGGCCCACCAGAAGTTGAGAAACAGGCCATTTCCAGCCTCCAGGGGGTGGGGGAAGGCGTTTCGCCCTCCCCAGGCATTGAGTTATGGTTGTGGGCACTCGCAGATGCACGATAACGCGCACACATGCTCTATTGGCACATGAGGGAAACAAGGTTCGCCATCAGTGCTTTATAGAAAACAGTCTGCCTCCATTCCATGGCTGAATCAATGTCCCCGAGTTCAGCTGCTTGGGCTATTTGCTAAAGAGACCATTCAGCAACTTACATGGTCCAACAAGGATGCTGTTTCTCGCCCAAGGTCTGACTATTCACCCTTTCCTTTTATTTCCCAAACATAGCACAGAATGACTGAGTTTCTTACCAAGTAAAAGAGCTGTTCAAGCTGGAGCAATGCCTGCTCTGCACCCAGTTTGATCTTTATGCGAGAATGCTGGTAGGCTCGACTACAGAGCTTCATCGACAAGGAACTCAGGCGCCTGTAGTAACTTGGCTCTACTTCCTGATTTTCAGGAGAGGCTACTCCAGAGCGGTCCGAAAATGCAATGGCAACTAAACAAACAACAATTAGATCAAAAGAGATCCCCATTCACAATCCCTGAGCTAATATTATCAGTCCGTTCATTTCACAAATAACATTCCTCACAACTAGGTTTCCGAGAAATTTTAGCTAGTAGTCACTTTATTCCTCAAATAAATCCCCCTTGATTAAGCTTTGGGGAAATCTGAGCTATACTTCGAATAACTAAAAAAAAAAAGATTTCAATTCCTCTCCCTCATTGTTAATAATATTTAATTGAGGAAGTGAGGGGATTATTTTACCACATATACTACAATTTGGTGAGGAACCACAAAAAGAGATCAGCGTTGGCCCAGACTCCTTTTCACTGCCCTCCCTTCCCCAGCACTACACTATTATTACATTTTAGTGTAGTGAACCTAACCTTTATGCCGTGTAAAAATAAGATCCATAGGCTTTGTGAAACTGTTCAGTTAGATTTTGTGAAAGAGGGCAAGATGGTAAAATACAACCCTTTTGGTGGAGATGGGTAGGTATATACATTTGATCAATAAATAAAATAATATGTACCAGGCTCCCCATCAATCATCTGCCACACTTTAGGACAGTGTTTCTCAACCTCAGAACTTTTAAGATGTGTGGTCTCTAACTCCCAGAATTCTGTGGGATGCTAGCTAGGGAATTCTGGGAAATGGAGTCCACAATCGTAAAAATTGCTGAGATTAAGAAACACTGCTTTAGAATGTTTTTCGTAAAGTCAGAGCATTCATTTCATAAGCCTGATAAGCCTGTACTTTTGTTTGCTAAAATGTGACCCAATTTTTTTTTTTAAGTAAAGCATTTCATTTTTGGTGACCTTACACCAAAATTGAATGGCCAATGAGTAATAATGATAGTGATGACTTGTTATGGCTTTGAAATTTTTAGATTGGTTGAATCTGCAATGCCCAATAGGCTACCAATTTCTCCTGCCAAAGAATACCAGCACAAAGAAATCAGCCAGTCCTGATCTACGTGGAAAGTATGGTTTTATTTTGGCTTTGAGGAATTGTTCTCTCTCTCTATCTCTTTATCTTCCCCTCCTTACATAGCAATTAGTTTTAATGTATTGCTTTAAGGGGGTAGAAAGGCCCATGCCTTTCATTTAGGTTAGGTGACAATAAGTTTTCAATAGTCTCCACAACAGAGGAGAAATAACAGATACCCTTTTCAGTTAAGTCTTCAACCTAACCTTTGCATATGTCTTAAAATCAGCTGTAGCAAGGAAGATCAGCTGGAAAGAGGATCGACAGAGGGATTTGAAAGAAAATTTATAAGATGATAAGCCTGTACTTTGATTTGCTAAAATGTGACCCATTTTTTAAAAAAGTAAAATTGGTTCTATTCAGGAGTTTATGCATTGGATGCCTGGATTTGATTCTTAGAATACTTTATTCTCTAATAAAGTACATTTAGCCACGCCTCTACTTGTCCTAGTTCATTTCTATGCAACTGACTGAGGGCACCCGCCTTCTCTTACATATATGGTCTCCTCCCCTGTCTATTCCTGTGATGGAGAACCTATGGAGCGCATGCCACAGGTGGCACATGGAGCCATAGCTGAGGGCACATGAGGCCCTCCATGAACAGACAAACTGGAAGTTCGTTTATCTGAACTTCTAGTTTGTCCATTGGGCCGTTTTTTGCATTCCAGAAGCTTTAGGAAACCTAAGGTTGAAGAACAGCCCATTAGGAGCATGCATGGCATGTATTTGGTGTGCATGGGATGGTGTTTGTGGGACAAAATTAGAAAAAGGTTTGCCATCACTGATCTATTTCGTGTCAATGCTGCACACTGCATGTCCTTTGGCACAAAGATCTACCTGTTGCTGGAAATGCAATTTACAACAGTTCATTTAGTGACAGTTCAAAGTTGCAATGGCACTGGAAAAAAGGGACATATGACCATTTTCAAACCTACGACCACTGCAGCCTAAACAAGCAAAATCAATGGAGAAGCCAGATTCACTTAGCAACGTGGTGGCTAATCTAACAACTGCAATGATGAACTTACAGCAGCGGCAAGAAAAGTCATAAAATAGGGCAAAACTCACTTAGCAACAGAAAGTTCGGGCTCAATTGTAGTTGTAAGTCAAGGGCTATCTGTGTAAGCAGCTTTTATCTTAGATAAGATCATTCAGTTCCTCTATATAGGCTAAATAAAATCACACACAATGGGCTTAGGTTACGTCATGGATGATCGAATATGGTTTGTTGAATAAGCCACAATTACTGGCTCATCATATCAGTTGGGTCTTTCAGATTTCGCATCACTCACTGACAAGCAAGAGCTCTCTAGGCAAGAGATTTTCCCTATCAAAATTAACAGCGCTCAATTTTAAGAAAAATTACCTACAAAATATTAGATTCCATGGTTTTTAAAAATAACTAATCTAATCTGTTTAGCATACCTAAGTCCTTGGAGAAGGGCGGCATACAAATCTAATAAATAATAATAATAATAATACCTCCCCATGCTTACTTCTGACATATTTTCAATATTGTATATCTTTACTAGGCCAGCATATGCATTCTTGGTCTACTTTTCCTAGCTAATGCCTTTCAGATGTTTTAAACTTTACTCAAATGAAGAAGTTTTAAAAACTGAATGAATGAAAGAAGAAATGCTGTTAGTTGGTTAACATAGAAACATAGAAGACTGACGGCAGAAAAAGACCTCATGGTCCATCTAGTCTGCCCTTATACTATTTCCTGTATTTCATCTTACAATGGATATACGTTTATCCCAGGCATGTTTAAATTCAGTTACTGTGGATTTACCAACCACGTCTGCTGGAAGTTTGTTCCAAGGATCTACTACTCTTTCAGTGAAATAATATTTTCTGACGTTGCTTTTGATCTTTCCCCCAACTAACTTCAGATTGTGTCCCCTTGTTCTTGTGTTCACTTTCCTATTAAAAACACTTCCCTCCTGAACCTTATTTAACCCTTTAACATATTTAAATGTTTCGATCATGTCCCCACTTTTCCTTCTGTCCTCCAGACTATACAGATTGAGTTCATTAAGGCTTTCCTGATACGTTTTATGCTTAAGACCTTCCACCATTCTTGTAGCCCGTCTTTGGACCCGTTCAATTTTGTCAATATCTTTTTGTAGGTGAGGTCTCCAGAACTGAACACAGTATTCCAAATGTGGTCTCACTAGCGCTCTATATAAGGGGATCACAATATCCCTCTTTCTGCTTGTTATACCTCTAGCTATGCAGCCAAGCATCCTACTTGCTTTTCCTACTGCCCGACCACACTGCTCACCCATTTTGAGACTGTCAGAAATCACTACCCCTAAATCCTTCTCTTCTGAAGTTTTTGCTAACACAGAACTGCCAATGCAATACTCAGATTGAGGATTCCTTTTCCCCAAGTGCATTATTTTACATTTGGAAACATTAAACTGCAGTTTCCATTGCTTTGACCATTTATCTAGTAAAGCTAAATCATTTACCATATTACAGACCCCTCCAGGAATATCAGCCCTATTGCACACTTTAGAATCATCGGCAAATAGGCAACTATCTCAGCTATTGTATACATTTACTTTTGGATTAAAAAATTAACTGTTTTACGGTTTTAGAATTATATGCCATCCAGGGTCACTTGGCAGAGATAGATAGCTGTAGAAATAAAAGAAGTTAATAAATTTAGAGGTCAAACTTATTAAAATGTGGATAATCAAGAGAGGGAACCGCATAGTCTTACAAAATTCCTCATCCGTGATTGGCAGAAAGTGCTCTAATAAGTCATCCGATTTGAAGATAATCTTGTCAACACTACTCGCCATCATCTGTGCCATGTCGATATCCATAATGGTGTCCACAGCACTCCTCGCTGAACACAACGTTAATTCCATGCTCTCCGCGGCAGCTTCAATGCTTATATCTAGCATGGTATCCATAATGTCCTTTACTTCAGTTAATTTGGTATAAATAGATTCAATGGCATTTGTCATGATCTGGCAGTGAAAATCCAAAAACAGAAGAATGAAGAAAATCGACAGAATTAAGCACCAGCGCATATATACTGTATCTTCCTCTCTAAATTTGGGTTACTGTGTTCCCCCAAAGTAAGACCCTGTCTTATGTTGTTTTGAACCCTGAAATAAGCATTTGGTCTTATTGCCAATCACTCAAAATCCCGATTATCAGGGGATGTCTTATTTTGGGGAAAACAGGGTATGTGTCGTTTTTGCATCCAATTTGAATTTTATTTGTTCAGTTTGCTTTTAGTGCAGCAATTACCTTTAAAAAACAACAATAACAAATATACAGATAGTCCTCAACTTACAACCACAATTGAGCCCAAATTTCCATTAGCTAAGCAAGGCAGTTAAGCGAGATTTGTCCCATTTTAAATCTTTTGCCATAAAAGTTAAGCAAATTATGTAGTTGTTAAGTGAAACTGACAATGACATTGTTAGATGTCAGCTGGTAAGATTAGAAATTGTGATCACACAAGACACAGTGCAACTGTCATCTATACATGCCAATTGCCAAGCACCCAAATTTTGATCATGCAACCATGGGGATGTTATAATGGTCATTAATTGTGAAAACCTCTTAAGCTACTTTTTTCAGTGCCATTATTAACTTGGAATGGGCACTAAATGAATGGTTGTTAAGTAGAGGACTATCTGTGCACAAACCAAATTGATTAGCATGTTCTAAGATTACTGAGAAATGGGTCAGGGTAAGAAATGAAACAAACATTCCCAAGAAAAAACTTTTATTTATGAAAATATCCGCAAAGCCAGTGAAATGCTTTATAAATCTGGAACTCAATTACCCTGCTAATAGGAGTAATGATGCTGCTGAACCTAGGGAGCGCATGTCAAATATGGCATGTTTTGGGTAACACACCAGTGTTTACCAACACCTAACAACTATTCTCAAAAGCACATGCTGTTCTCATGCAATTATGTGACATCTTGGGAGCTGCATGAGAATGGGGGTATGTGTGCGTTGCCATGCAGCCTCTGGAGGTTGTGCGAGGGGGCCACGCTTTTGCACAACCTCTGGAGGCTCTAAAAATCAGGCAAGTATCAGATAGTTTTCAGAAGCCACAGAACCTACACAAAAAAAGAATGTGAGGCCTCGTGTGACCTGGAGCTGCCTCAGAGACCTGTCAACAGAAAAAACACCACCTGAAGGTAAATGACATGGCAGATTCTGAGGAATCGCACAATTGTTTGATACTTTTCAAAATATGTAAAAAATTCTTTCTCATGTGTTTTTTGTGTGACACACACACGTAAGAGTCCCCCTCTGATGGAGATAGGCAATTCAGAAATGTGAATAAATAAAATAAAAACGTTAACTGTTTTCCAAAATGTTGACATGCCAAGCCCAAACGTTTTACCCTCACATAGACCCTACTAAACATAAGGGGCTGTTTTACATTTTTTATAAAAAAGGCAAAAAAGCATTTTAAAATGTTTGCTGGAGGAATCCTACTAGTCCAAAAATTTGGAAGGTGAAATATTTAAAGGAGAAAATAAAATGTCTTTTTTTTCCACCCACAGGAAGAAAAGGCTGGTTGGCATTTCAGCATGACCTGGTTGGTTCAGCACCTGCTGATAACAGCTATGTCTGAAATCCATTCTCATGAAGTTGATCACTTATCTGTTGTACTGACTACGGTAGAGAGAGAAAGAGAATTTGTGGTCTTCTAAGTCTTGCTGAATTACAGTGCCCTGCATCCTTCACATTCCCTGTCCTAAGGACGTTGGGAGTTTGAAATTCAATGAAATGTAAAATGTCACATGTTGGTTACATGAATCTACACAGATAGATATGATATTTATATTTATGATATTTATATTTATTTACTTACATATTTACTTACTTATTCCAAAACGGAGTCAGAGCTGCTAACACGTAAGATAAATACAACAATAGTAAAATAGGGAAATAGAACAATCAGATTAAAATCAATAATATAATAAAACAGTATCCTAAAAGAACCATGCATACACTGCAGTCAATCTAATATTATGGAAGGTCAAGTGATTACCTGGTCCACCGTCTGTTGCATAATAGGATATTTGTGTTGTAGCCTGTAAAGATTCCTACAGGCAAACATATTTGCAAAAGAAACTGTAAACAGTTATGTTCAACAACTGGATTCTAGTTGCATTTGGTTTTTATGCTACTTAGAATTTACAAAAGGCCTATATTGTTTTATGCTGCAGTGTAATGATAAAGGAAAGCAATCACATAAAGGTGGGATTGCAATGCTATGCACTCATTTAGGTAAAGGGTGGGTTCTAACTTACCTCGTTGCCATTCGCTTCCTCCTGCGCCATGTGGGCGTGTGCGCGCAAAGCGCAGGGGCCCAAAATTTGCAAAATATATTTTTTTTAAAGCCAAAAACAAGATGGCGGCTCATGCGCAGTGCCGGAAACTTGGCTTCTGCGGAAAGCAATAGACATCACAATCTCTGGAACGTTTTAATTTTTTTTTATTGTACTAAGCTACAGTAATTCATCTGTTTTGTCCATGGTCTTGTAATAGGTCTGTATTGTTCTTCACACCCACCCACCCCGGAACTTTAATCCCAGAGAGTAGAAAGTAGGGAACTCAGTCTCGGAAAAGTTCTGGTTTCTCTTGGATTTTGAGATACCGTAAATTGCAAGATACACACGAAAGGGGAGAATTTTGTTAATCAGTAATAGAAGATTCTCTCCCCTCTCCCGCCCACTCTCAATTAATAAAGATCAGAAACTATATTGCAAACAAGGACCAGGCACTATTCAAAGATGTCTCCGTGGTCATGTGGCCGGCATGACTAAACACCAGAGGCACACCGTTACCTTCCCACGAAAAGTGGTTCCACGTTCAGCTTCGGGAGACAGCTGGGAAGCCGTGCGGCTGTTTTAAAAGGTGACAGCCGGGCTGGGGGGCTTCCCAGCAACCTCCCGAACCGAACCCGGGGTTCAGAAAATTTTTGCCTCTTCTTACGAACTTTGTTCGAGTTACGAACCGGCATTCGGGAGGCTTCTGGGAATCCCTGCCGCCCGGCTATCACCTTTTAAAACAGCCGCGCGGCTTCCCAGCAGTCTCCCAACGCCGGTTCGTAACTCGAAAAAAGTTCGTAAGAAGAGGCAAAATTTTTCTGAACCCCGGGTTCGGTTCGGGATGTTGCTGGGAAGCCCCCAGCCCGGCTGTCACCTTTTAAAACAGCCGCGCGGCTTCCCAGCTGTCTCTTGAAGCCGAACGCGGAAGTTCGGCTTTGGCGTTCGGCTTCAGGAGACAGCTGGGAAGCCGCGTGGCTGTTTTAAAAGATGACAGCCGGCCTGGGGGGCTTCCCAGCACCCCCCCGAACGCCGAACCCGGGTTCGGGGGGGAGCTGGGAAGCCCCCCAGGCCAGCTGTCACCTTTTAAAACAGCCGCGCGGCTTCCCAGCAGTCGCCGAAAGCCGGTTTTTTGTGTGTGTGTGTGTGGGGGGGGTTCGTTGCACGGATTAATTGACTTTACATTGTTTCCTATGGAAACAATGTTTCGTCTTACGAACCTTTCGTCTTACGAACCTCCTCCTTGCACCAAATAAGTGCGTATCATGAGGTATTACAGTATTTGATTCCATACATTTAGCTTACTGTAATGTGATTTGTTTGCTTTGGGCTGATCTTTATTCTTGCACTTTTGCCAACTAGCTGTGTTTGTACAAATTATTCAGATTTTGATTCTTATTATTTACAAGTCAATAGCTCGGGTGTTTTCAACAAAAGACTTACACCCTCAACAAAGCAAATGTTTTAATCCTGATTCTACAGTTATCAGCATAACTTTCTTTCAAAGTAATCAGAAATTGTTGGCATTTCTGAGAATTACAGGTGGGCCTCAACTTACCACAATTGAACCCAAAATTTATGTTGCTAAATGAGAAATTTGTCATAAATTTACAGTGACCATATCTGTCCTTTATTAAAAAGGGCAATCTTTTACTTTTTAAAAAAAAACCCTGTCCTTTAGATTTTTTTAAAAATTAATTCTTATTTTGGGTTTTGCTATTTCATTTTTGTTCATACTACAGAGTTATAAACACAAAGAATTAAATGTTTGTATTCTTATGAACCTCTTTCAGATTTATCCCTTTTGGGGATTATACTTTATTTTTTTCCAAGGGGGGAGCGTGCAAGACCGGCGGCAATGGAGCGAGACTACGCGCTTCATTGCTGCTGCCGGAATAGTGTTTCCACCCATTCTGGGTCCTGCCCATCCCTACGTAGCGGTCTCTTGGAGTTCCGCATTCCCTGCAGGCTTTTCACAGCCACCTACCAACTCACCTCTGGAGGTGCCTGGAACTGGTTCTTTGTCATTCCGTTTGAAGAAATCATATAGAACTGTGATGTCAAACCTTTTTTCCCTTTGGTGCCGATAGTGCTATTGCACCTGTGTGAGTGCCCACACCCATAATTCAATGCCTGGAGAGTTCAGAAATTGCCTTGCCTGCCCCCCTGGAGGCCCTCTGGAGGCCCATTTCCCAACTTCTTCTGGGCCCGGTAGGCCCGTTTGTCACCCTCCCCAGGTTCCAGATTCTTCCCCGGAGCCTGGGGAGGGCAATTTTGCCCTACCCGATTCCCCTCCGAAGCTTTCCGGAAGCCAAAAATGTCCTCCCAGAGCCTCTGTATGGGGCAAAAATCAGCTGGCCGATGCGTGCCTGTGTGCTAGAGCTGAGCTAGGGTAAGGGCTTGTGTGCCAGCAGATATGACTCCGTGTGCCACCTGTGCCATATGTTCACCATCATTGGTATAGAATGTTTGAAATGAGATAATACAGCTTTTATCCCTGACATGAGGAAATATTTTTTTTAAAAAACTCTGTAAAATTGGTAGCTGTTTAGATGTTCTTTAAGAATTACTACTTCAGTAGCTTTTGTATTATGTACATTTGTATGTTTGTGTGTTTGTGTATGATCTCAGAACAGCAAACTAGATGTGCTTGGAAATATACTTTTTTCCATCTGTTTGCCAATCAGATATTTAACAATTGCTACTAATCCATTTGAACACTTTTAATTATTCAATTTTTTTTAGTTTTTTATTACAATGTTTATAAACTCTTAGTTCTCTTTGTAATTCGTAGAACTATTTTTTTAATGGTAATTTCATTTAAGATTACAATTTACAACAAAGCAACAATTTACAAAGTAGTGTATCTGTAGAGGAAGAAACTCTTAAAGTTAATTTCTGGGTGCATTGTTCAAAATATTTTTGGTATGTGCAATGTTAAAATATTTTGCTTCATTCTATATTTATAATTTGAGTGTGAGTGATTTTTTATAATTGTAATATTTCATCTATTTTCCTTTAATGCTCAAATTTTAGGCTTTTTTATTTTTTATTTTTTAAATAATTCAAAATTATATTTTCCTACAAGAATGGGTCTTTATAATTAACTCCAAAATGTTATTTCAAATTTATCTGAACCCATAGCCATTTGAAACTTTTTAAAATAAAAAAATTAATTTCTCTTTTGCTATTTATTCCTTAATTTTTGTCCTTAATAACTTCCTTCGGTAAGGACTGAAGGAAACTCCTTGAGTTCTGTAAAACATATTGATTCAAAGATTCCTAACAACTGAAAAACTCTTTACAGGGACTTTTCAAAAGTGATTAAATAGAAAGTACATATTGTTTCAAAGGTGCTGTCTCTGGTTTGATCAAGATGGTAATTCCCTCATCTCCCTGAGCTCTAAACTCGCAGATCATTGGAGTGGCCAACTGTTCAAGACCAGCAGTGGAGACCAGCAGGACTTTCATCTTCCTTTTGTAAGTGGCTTGTTTATTGTTTTCTGTACTTATGTTATTCTTATTTAAGTAGTAAGTGCACAAAATCATTACCTTTTTATATATATCTGTGGAACCTCGTGGGATGGCCCAGGCAAGTCTGAAGACAATATAGGGCTCGGTTCCTGTTTGATAATTGGTGACTCCAACTCTTCAGAGAAGTCCCCCATTTCCCTTGAAGTAGAAATTATCTCTAAGCTTTTAGATTACATAAATATTGTCGTGTGTTTTCCCACAAAATCCCACCATTCCCAGGGTTTAAGGAGAAGGGGGAGGTGGTCACCTGGGGGCAGAAGAGCGAGGAGTCCTGAGAAGGTCTTCTTCTTCGCTTGTACAGCAAAAAATAACCTGTACTCTTTTCCAAATTCTCTATGAAGAAAAATAGACATGGCAGAAGACTTGGGAAGCATGAAATTCTCCCCTACTGCCAGATTCTTCGCATTTGAGATAGCCACACTTACCCTGCACCACTTTCTTTCTGCCATCGTGAAAGGTGGTAGTCTATTCAAAAGAGAACTCCTCAGCCAAAGGAAGCCTAAAAGGACATTAACTTGGTTTAGACAAGGTTCCAATCACTCCCATTAAAAATCAAATTGCACCCCTGTGGGGTGTGGCCCCCCCGTGATGATGCGGTTAAAAAGTTAATAAAAAATTATTTTTTTATTGTTCTGAGTGCTCCTCTGGACTACCTAGGTTTGATTTGCCTCTGGGGACCCCACTTGGTAATCAATCACATGACTTGCCACGCCCACCCCGTCAGATGACCTTCAAACCATTCCCATCCGGTCACATGACATCTCATCACATGGCTGGCAAGCCACTATGGTAGGTAAGGCACTCCCATCCGGTAGCATGAGCTTTAAGCCAGTCCCAAGTCACATGATAATCAATCCACTCCCACCTGGTCACATGGCCAGCAAGCCACTCCTACCAGTCACATGACCATCAAGCCCCACCCACAAAATAAGCCAGTAAAAATTTTGGCTGCCCTATATTGGTGGTGTCCCACCATGCCCAGGGTTTAAGGAGAAGGGGGAGGTGGTACCTGGGAGCAGAAGAACGAGGAGTCCTGGGAAGGTCTTCTTCTTCGCTTGCACAGCAAAAAAATATCTGCAATCTTTTCCAAATTCTCTGTGAAGAAAAAAAGACATGGCAGAAGAGTTGGGAAGCATGAACTTTCTCCCCTACTGCCAGTTTCTTCGCATTTGAGATAGCCACACTTACCCTAAACCACTTTCTCACTGCCATCGTGAAAGGTAGCAGTCTAGAGACTTCACCCAGTGAGAATGGGCAGCTAAGCTCCGGGTAGTGGCTTTTCAGGGCAACTGTCAACATCCAGGTAAACAATGGTCATTATCTATGCCTACACAAGGAGGGCAGCTCACCTGGGTCTAAGGGTGGCTGGTGGCTGACTCTTTTGGTGACATTTGGCCTCTATGTTTTCTGTGGGTAGTTGTCTGTTCATGAACAACAGAGAAGCACCATCATTGTGGCACAAAGCACAGAGGGAATCATGGCATCCTATGGCAGAAGTGACTTTTAGTCCAACTCTCTCCCTCCACTTATTTTATGAGTTATGGTGGCTGCATACCCCTACCTCTATGGTTACATGACGACATTTGGATGCTCGGCCATTGCCTTACATTTGTCACTGTTTGCAGCATTCTGGAATCCATGTGATGCCTCTATTTAGGACTGCAACAACTTACAAGGACCACTCTTACCGATAATGTGACTTCACATTAGAGAAATGCTGTACTGAAATATCTTCCAAATAAATTTTGAAGCATTCACTGCCCTAATAAATATAGACATTTCTTCTTTCTTTAGGAATGGGTTTGATAGTAGCAAATATATTCTATTTTAAATTTCCAAATATACCCTAGGAACAAAATAAAAACAAAAACAGACATCCAGTTCAAAATAACCAGTTTCACAACTTGTACAAAGTCAGAAACAATGAAATATTAAACCACATGCTTCATGGAAACCCAACTATTTCTTACTTTCTTTTAAATCCAAGTTTGCATTTTTAGTTCTAAAATATTAATTGTTTTATATAACTATATTTTTTCCCTTCCTGCAATGGGAGAATTCAAAATATTGGAAATTGGATTGGGTAGACCTAGGACAAGTAGTCATTAGGGTTAATTTAGAGTTCATTTAGTGACTGTTGAAAGTTACAATGGCACTGAAAAAAGGACCAACCCTGACAAGATGGAGTGGCTGTGGGTTTTGCCTCCCAAGGACAATTCCATCAGTCTGTCCATTACCCTGGGGGGGGGGGGGGATTATTGACCCTCTCAGAGATGGTTCGCAACTTGGGTGTCCTCCTTGATCCACAGCTCACATTAGAGAACCATCTTTCAGCTGTGGCGAGGAGGGCGTTTGCCCAGGTTCGCCTGGTGCACCAGTTGCGGCCCTATTTGGACAGGGAGTCATTGCTCACAATCACCCATGCCCTCATCACCTTAAGGTTCGACTACTGCAATGCTCTCTACATGGGGCTATCTTTGAAAAGTGTTCGGAAACTTCAGATCGTGCAGAATGCGGCCGCGAGAGCAGTCGTGGACTTCTCTAGGTATGCCCATGTTTCATCAATACACCACCGCTTGCACTAACTGCCGACCAGTTTCCGGTCACAATTCAAAGTGTTGGTTATGATCTATAAAGCCTTACATGGCACCAGAGCAGACTACCTCTGGGACCGCCTTCTGCTGCACGAATCGCAGCGGCCAATTTTTCCCCACAGAGTTGGCGTTCTCCGGGTCCCATCGACTAAGCAATGCCGTCTGGCAGGACCCAGGGGAAGAGCCTTCTCTGTGGCGGCCCCAGTCCTCTGGAATCAACTCCCCCCGGAGATCAGGACTGCCCCCACCCTCCTTGCCTTTCCCCTCAGCTATTATGATTTATGTATGGTTTATGTGGGTTGCATGGTTGTTGTTTTATTATAAGGGGTTTAAATACTGTTTTTAATATTGGATTTGTACTCTGTATATTGCATGTTGTGATCTGCTCCGAGTCTTTGGAGAGGGGCGCCATACAATTCTCCATGATAATTGGAGTCAGACTTCAGGTAGGGTTTTCCTTGTCCAATCACATTGAGGACTGATATACATATCCGCCTACGATGTAATATCTCCAGTTTGTCACTCAGTCCGTCATGAGGGAGGTCGTGGAATTCCTATCTGACTGCTGATTAATAGGTAGAAAAGAAAATTTAACACTACAAGAGTTTCTTCTGCTGTTATCTCATCAAAATTTACTGTATTTTTAACTTGGCTGCAATATTTTACCTCTGTAACCGGACCGCTTGTCACATACTGTATTTCTCAAAGTCAGCTCAGGACAGTAATCCAGCCATGCTGATCACAAAGGGCTTGCCCGATCATTTTATACTATCTTCTAGCTGGTATTTGTTTTTCTGCTCTACAAGGTGATTACAAGAGCTTGCTACAGTCACCAGATTTTAAATTTCCTGCTCTTGTCCACCATCTTACAGGCTCTGGGGCTTGCAGCCGTGCCAAAAAAACCCTCCAAAAAACAAAAACAATGGCTTCAGACTGTGTTATCCAGCCTGTCAGCAGATTCCCTCACTTACTGGGCTGAGGAGAGTCTCTACGGCGGATTCACAGGAGATTTCCCAGCAGCCGATGCCATGCAAGGAGAACAAAACAAAACAACAACAAAAGCAAAGGCATCACATTTTGAGTGGAAGGCTTCTTTGCCTGTTGTCACCCAGAGTGGGAGAGTGGAGTGACAAAAAGCGTGAATGAGTGCACAAGCCCATAGATCCCTGTAAGCTGAGTTATGCGCCATAGCGCGCTTAGCTGCAGCTGTCAGCGCGCATTTTTTTTAACCCTGCCCAGGAGCCAATCACCTACTTTTTGCAAAAGCCTACATTTGGCGATTGGCTCCTGGGCCAGGTTCAAAAACTGAAAGACGCAGCTAAGTGCGCCATGGCTAAGTGCGTGTGGGGGGGCTCGAGCCATCCCCTTAACGCCACTTCACCTCGCCAAGTGTCCTGGGGGCGGGGGCTCGAGTCATCCCCTTAACGTCGCTTCGCCTCGCCGCGCCGAGTGTCCTTATTTTTTTTTAACCTTTAAGGGGTTAAAACCATCAAGTACTGCATTCCTAGAAAGGGGAGAGAACGGGAGGATCACCGAGTATCTTCTGGGCGCTTCCGAGAGTCGCAGCAGCAGCTGGTGGGTGAGTTGAGGACGGGTCGGAGGAGCGGCTGGAAGCAAGAAAGGGTGCTTGATTTCCTCCGCAGCCAGGAAGCAGAGAAGCAACCAGAATATAGAAAAATACATTGGCGGTCCTATAGTCGAACCCCCTCCTCGAGCATGAGAACTTAGAGCTGGCGAAGGTTTTTCTTATTTTAAATGTTCCGGGCGGGCTGGCAGGGGATGGGGAGCGCACGTGCCCGATATTGAAAATCCCCTTCACCTGCCTCTGATGTGAGAAAAACGGAGAGAGAACGAGAGAGAGTGAGAGCAACAGACAGAGTAAAATAGAGAGAAAGTAAGAATAAGAGAGAGAGAGAAAGAGGGGGAGAGAAAGAGAGATAGCAAGAGAGAGAGAACAAGAGAGGGAAAGAGTGAGAGAGAGTAAGAGAGAGTAAGAAAGAAAAAGAGAGATGAGAGAGGAAAGAAAAGAGTGAGAGAGGAAGAAAGAAAGAGATGAGAGAGGAAGGAAGAGTGAGGAAGGAAGAGAGAGAGAGATGAGAGAGGAAGGAAAAGAGAGAGGAAGAAAGAGAGATGAGAGAGGAAGGAAGAGAGTGAGAGTGAGGAAGAAAGAAAGAGAGATGAGAGAGGAAGTGAAAAGTCAGGACTCCGGTAGCTTAAATCAGAACTGGTTTATTCATAACGAGGTAAAATACAAGCAGTGGAACGGTAGTCATCCGAATGAATGCAACGGCTAGTCCGTTGCCCTATTTATACGCTTAAAAACGGCGGGCTTTTTCAACTGACAACAATTTAACTTTCGCGGCTATTTTCCGAATAGCCGCGTCTTAACCAATCACCGAATTTCTGTGAATATTTTTAAACAAACACAACACCCCTCCCTCTTTAGATGAGATCATGATTACGTGTTAATCCATGTCACGTAGTCCTGCAAGCGGATTGGTGGCTTTACAGTTCTCTGGGACCTGCGCAGTTCATTTTGCTGGGAGCTGCTTGCCTGGACGGCCGGCTCCGTTGCTCCGCTAAGGCTAGTCTCTGACGGGCCTGGTTGCGTTGATGCATTTTGATCTCCGCCGGCCGCCAGGGGCATCAGGCAGCCTTCGCTGGAGTCTCGAAGTGGTTCTGGTAAGTCCTGTATTGGTTTTTCTATAGTAGGCAAAATGTCTGAGTTAGATTTAATTATTTTGCGTAGTTGATCGATGTGCCGATGCCAACTACTCCCATCAGTTAATAGTATAATATATGTTTTAAACCCGGTTTTCTCTAATACAGTTCCTTCTTTCCACTTATCATTTGAATCATAGTCTTTGGCGTAAATTAAATCCCCGATATTAAACTGTCTCTCATTTTGTAGTTTAATTTCTTTTTGGTCGTTTTGGTAATTAGGGTGAATTCTGTCTAGTTTGGAGCGGAGATTCCGGCCCATTAAAAGTTCCGCCGGGCTTTTGTTTGTGGACGCTGATGGTGTTATGTGCTGAATGGTTAGAAATTCGTCGATTTGTTGTTGCCAATCTCCTAATGGTGCTTTGTTTAATGCTTCTTTTGTGGTTCTAACCATTCGTTCTGCTTGTCCATTCGCTTGGGGAAAGTGAGGAGGGGTGAGCACATGTTTTATGCCCTGGTCCGAAAAAAATAGTTCCATTTGACGGGCTGTTAGCTGAGGCCCGTTGTCAGAAACCACAATATCTGGGATGCCATGTGTGGCAAACATTTTCCTTAGTGCTTTTATGGTTGCACTAGTAGTTTTAGATGCCATGAGTTCAACTTCCAACCATTTGGAGTATGCATCCACAACTAGTAGAAAGGATTGGCCCCTGATTGGTCCCGCAAAGTCAATATGTATTCTAGACCAGGGCCCTCTTGGTGTTGGCCACTCAGATGGTGTGGCTTTTGGTGGGTTGGGTCTTGTTCTCTGGCAGGGTGCACAACCACCAACCCATGCATCTATGTCCTTATCCAACCCAGGCCACCATAAATGACTTCTAGCAATAGTTTTCATTTTGACTATTCCTGGGTGACCTATATGCAATAACTGCAATGCTTGTTTTTGTAAGGATTTGGGAATAACAACCCTGTCTCCCCATAATATACAATCTTTTAACACATTTAATTCAAGCTGTCTGTTCTTAAAGGGTTGATATTGGTTTGAATACTGTTCATTTGGCCAACCTTTTAATATCCATTGTTTAATATTTTTTAAAATTGGGTCTATTTGTGTCTGATTGGCTATGTCTATTGCTGTTAATAACTGTTGTTTACTAGTTTCTATTAATAAAATACTTGACGCAGGGGCAGGATCACTGACCAATTCTGTTTGGGGGCACCTGCTTAATGCATCGGCATTTCCAATATCCTTCCCCCCCCTGTGGATTAAAGTATAATTGTAAGCGGCCAGGAAAATAGCCCATCTAATCATGCGAGGGGAAAGAAAGGCGGGAGTTTGTTTGTTTCCCGCCAAAATACCTAAAAGAGGTTTATGGTCTGTAATGAGGGTGAAGGAGCGGCCACATAAATAATAATGAAATCGTTTAACTCCAGCTACAAGGGCTAACGCCTCTTTGTCGAGTTGGGAATAATTTCTTTCAGCTGAAGAGAGAGTTTTAGAGTAATAGGCTATTGGGGCTTCCGTGCCGTCTGGGAAGGTATGGCTGAGGACAGCTCCTATGCCGAACGGAGAGGCATCGCAAGTCAGGGATAAGGGCAGGGTTACATTATATTGTACTAAAACACTGTTGGATGAAAGTAAATTTTTTACTGCGGTAAAAGCGGCTTGTTCTTTTGGTCCCCACGTCCAGGCAGAGTCTTTCTTTAGAAGGTTATGGAGCGGTTCTGCCACCGTCGCTTTCTGTTTAAGAAAGACGGAATAAAAGTTAAGGAGTCCCAGGAATGCTTGTAAATCTGTCTTGTTTGAAGGAGTGGGAGCATTTCTTATAGCATCAACTTTGTCGTTTGTGGGGTGAATTCCGAATTTGTCTATGGTGAAGCCTAAAAATTCTACTTTGGGAACTGCCCAGGAACATTTGTCCGCTTTTAAATGGAGTCCTGTTTCTTTAAATTTAGTTAAAACGCGCCTAATTCTCTCCCACAATTCTGATTTGGATGTGGCCGATATTAATACGTCGTCAAAATATGGGACGACCCCCGGAATATTATTTAAAATTCGTTCCATGAGACCCTGAAAAATGCCGGGGGCGGTGGAGACTCCAAACTGGAGTCGGGTGCATTTAAAGGCACCTCTGTGCGTTACAATGGTCTGGGCTTCAGATGTGTCTTGATCAACGAGGAGCTGCTGATATGCCTGGGCCAGGTCCAATTTCGCGAAAATGGACCCATTTCCTAATGTGTGCAGGAGCTGTTGCACAACTGGGATTGGGTAGGCATTATGCTGTAAGGCTTTATTTATTGTTGCTTTATAATCTGCGCAAATTCTAATAGATCCATCCGGTTTAACAGGGGTTACGATTGGAGTTTCCCATTTAGCATGATCAGTGGGAATCAAGATGCCCTGAGCTATTAATTTATCTAATTGTTCATCCACTTTAGGCAAAAGCGGGATGGGAATTCTGCAGGGCTTTAGACGGATGGGAGAAATGTTTGGGTCCAGATTAAATGAAATGGGGCTGCCTGTATATTTACCCAGTGTACTAGAAAAAACTTCGGAAAACTCTTTCACTAAATCAGTTGGGTCAAAAGAGTCACAAACATTGTTAAACCCTGAGATTTCAATGCCTAGGGGTTGCAACCATCTAAGTCCCAATAGTGTGTGTTTAGGACCGTCAATGAGCGGTAAAAACCCTTGAAATTTCTTAAACGCAATAGGCACATTTAAACATCCTACTACTGGAATCTTATGTCCCTGAAAATCACTCAAGCCCGGTTCCCACGGTTCTAAGTCAGTCACTTTTACATGAGGTAAATATAATTTAAGTTTTTCCCAAGGCATTATGGAATGTCTGGAGCCAGTGTCCAATTCCATTTCGCAGGGGCGGCCGTTGAGGAAAAGAGAAACAAATAGTTTGTTTTCCGCAGTGGGGAAATTGAAGTTTACAGAAGAATGGCAGTTACCTCGTTGGTTCGAAGAGTTAGAGTTGTCAGCCGGGCGGGAAACGTTGCGTGAAAACGGCGGTCGTCGATTCCTTGGTGGAAAGTAGGGTCGCTGGTTTTGTGGGTTTGCTGGAGTTGGGTTGGCGGCGCGGCAGACTTCAGCGATGTGGCCGCGGCACTGGCAACGGCAACAATAGGCATCCTTGAAGTGGCAGCGAAAACGTGGGTGATTTCCGTTGCAGCCGGCGCATCTGTCTGAACGGGGTGTCTCTCTGGCGTCGTGGTCGGGAGCTCTTCGGATTTGGAGGCAGGTGTCATCTGGAGTAGTGGATTCCGTGTGTTTCTCATCTGGAGGGCAGGCGAGCCAAGTGGATTCATCGGGGATGTGATGAACGGTTGGGGTTGCGCGTTTAATCTCGGCAACAGATGTTTCAGATACCTCGGAGGCTTTTGCTGCCTTGAGAATGTCTTGGAGGGAGGCAGCCTCATCTACTAAGTATTTCTTCTGTAGCGTGATATTAGTGAGTCCGAAAATAAGGCGGTCAATCAACTGTTCCTCCGGATCCTTGTATTTGCATTTTGGAAGGAGTGCGCGCAGGCGAGTAATGAAGTCGTTGGTAGATTCTCCGTCTGCTTGCCGCATTTGTGCAAATTGGTGGCGGTATACACGGACAGGAGTTGTCGGCTGGTAATGCGCGGCGAGTTTTGCTTGTAGGGCTGACCAGGCAATGGTTTCCAGAGTGTCTGGGTCAACGAGGGTAGAGGCCAAGCTGTAGACTTCTGTGCCGCAATAGGCGAGGAATATGGCTTTCTTCCTCTCATCATCGGCGTCATGTAGATTGCTGGCTTTGAGGAAAAATGTGAATTTGGACATGTAAGAGGTCCAGGCTTCTGTCTCGGAGTTGAATACTGGCGGCAGTGGAGCCATGGCCGAGTTCATGGCTGCGTTCGCGGGTGTTCGACCTCCTCGTCGCCACTGAAAAGTCAGGACTCCGGTAGCTTAAATCAGAACTGGTTTATTCATAACGAGGTAAAATACAAGCAGTGGAACGGTAGTCATCCGAATGAATGCAACGGCTAGTCCGTTGCCCTATTTATACGCTTAAAAACGGCGGGCTTTTTCAACTGACAACAATTTAACTTTCGCGGCAATTTTCCGAATAGCCGCATCTTAACCAATCACCGAATTTCTGTGAATATTTTTAAACAAACACAACAGGAAGGAAGAGTGGAACAAAGAAACAGAGAGAGAGATGAGAGAGGAAGGAAGAGAGAGAGAGAGAGGAAGAAAGAGAGAGAGATGAGAGAGGAAGGAAGAGAGTGAGAGGAAGAAAGAGAGAGAGATGAGAGAGGAAGGAAGAGAGTGAGAGGAAGAAAGAGAGAGAGAGATGAGAGAGGAAGGAAGAGAGTGAGAGAGAGGAAGAAAGAAAGAGAGTGAGAGAGAGGAAGAAATAAAGAGGTTCTTTTAATAAAAAAGAAGGGATTTATTTATTTATTTATTTATTTATTTATTTTTCTATGCCGCCCAGTCCCGAAGGGACTGCTGCTCAGACACTATACTTTTCCGCCCACACCGAAAAAAAATTAGAGGGAACACTGCACAAGCCTGACAATAATGTGGAATAGTGGTCATCTTTACCACCTCACTTTTCCTCAACTTCAACAAGCAAGGTGAGTCAGCTTTGGATTATGAGAGTGTGTCTCTAATTAACACAAATGTTTGGTGGGAGGCAGGTTTTAAAGCCCCAGCTCAGCAAGTGCCCCCACTCAGGTGGCTTCAGCCTTTGGATCCAATAATCCACCTATGGCAACTGCTTCACAGTTACTACTGCTAGTTAGTAATATAACAGCCTTGCCTACTACACCTGGCATTCAGGTAGGGCAACAACCAAGGACTGTCCAAACAGCCCAGGCACCAATATTGGATCCTAACAATATTCAAAATATTATTGCCCAATACTATACAACAGTGTATGGCTGCTTTTCAGCAAATGGCTGTTTTTCCACTCTACATGGTGATTACCGGAGCTTGCTCTAGTCACCCACAAAACCAGGCCCAGCCTCTGCTGAACCAGCCTTCTTTGCAACACAAATCTTTGGAGGATTAGAGGATCATAATTATTCAGCTACCTCAGATAATGAGAGCCAAGCCTCAGCAATGGAAGAGGCAGAGTGTCAGGATGAGGCCCTCTCTGCTGATGAAGCTTTACCAATAGAGCAGCCTACTCCTGCAGGCCTTTTCCCACCAGCCTTATTTAAATCACTTCTCCAGAAGGCCTCTGGCCTGGCCACGCCTCCTATCACAGGAACTGGAAACAAAGCTTCTACTTCCCATTCCATATATTGCTGAACAAGTCCAGACAGTGGCCCTTATTCCAGCTCCTCAGCTGTTCATTGATAACATTCAGAAGCAGTTCACTCTTCCTGTGGCAGACTCAATACCTCCAACTTTTGACAAGAAGCATTTCAATGTAGCTCTTGAGCTAGCAAACTTGCTCAAGCCCCTAACTTATCACCTACAGTTAACAACAATGGCAAAAAAAACCATAGTAAAATGGGGCAAAACTCACTTAACAAATGTCTCAGGTAAGAACTGAAAGTTTGGGTTCAATTCTGGTCATAGGTTGAGAACCACCTCTATAACTCATATTAGCTTTCCTAGGGCTAAGATTCCAGGCTTTCCCTCCCGTCTGTCCTTCCACTCCCAGCTCCCAAATTTCCAACTTCTCTTCCAGCCAACAATATAAACAGGAAGGAGGACCCCTGTGTTATTGATTGATGGTTATAAGAGCCAATCAGCATTCACTGAATTTGTGGGTAATAGGAAATGGCCTTTCCCAACACAAGGCCTCCAAATCAGGCCTGAGATGAGAGATGTTGAGATGTGGTCCATGCTGTTTGTCCTCCTGTAATTCCCCCCAGGATGAGACAGCCAGTGTTTTCAATGGTTTGCATCAGGGGTAGGTTCCAACTTCCCTCGCTGCTGGTTCGCATGGGTGCGCTTCGTGGGAGGGCCAGTTCTTTGTGGGCACACATGCACAGTAAGAAAAAAATCCCCTCCCCCCCAAAACCCCAAAGCCAAAAAAAAAAAGATGGCCTCCATATGCACAGTACAGGAACTTGGCTTCTGCACATGCTCAGGAGGAAAAACATTTTTGAAATGTGGTGGGAATTTCTTTTTATTTTTAAAGATGGTGGTGCCCATGGACCGGCACTGACCAATCCGGTTTTGTGACATTATCATGACGGCACCAGTGGGTGGCTACCGGTTCTTGTGAGCCAGTACGAACTGGGAGAAACTCACCTCTGGTTTGTACACTTTTTGCAGTGAAGAGAGACACACAAACACAAAAGCCCATAATTAACTATGAGTAGGTTTATGATGGCAATAAAATACCAAGGCAAAAAAAAGCAAGGCAACAGGAAGGAATGATTACGCCAGATATTTCCATTTGGGAGCAAATTTTATTTATTTAGACTGGTCTATATCATATACATGGCATATACATGGATATTCTAATTTTTCAAGTTTCACCTGCAGCATCACATGATGCTAGATTAGTTAGACCAGCTGGACATGCAAATCCAGATTCTCAATACAAAGTTATGGACTTTCTTAACTTAATTTTGATTTTTCATATTATATGGGCTTAGAAGTCAAAATCTTTTAAAAATCAGTTTCTGTGGAAATTTGATGGGCTTAAAAGACTATACATTTCATTAGGAGTTTAACATAGATGTGGCTGCTCCATCTTATTCTTATTTATCTGAAAGGTCTAGCTTAACATTTGTTTTAAATTATTATAGATGTATAGACATTTGGTCCTACCTCAAGGCATTGTTTTAAACCAGGGGTCTCAAACTCAATTTACCTGGGGGCCGCTGGAGGTAGAGGCTGGGTGAGGCTGGGCCACATCAGGTTTTCCCCCCAAAAAGCTCTTACAAAAACATTCCAATGTTATCAAATGTCTTTATTTTTTCATCTTGTTTTATGTTAAAAAATAAAAATAAATTAACAAATTCATACAAAAAATAAAAATAAATCAGTAATAAATAAATTAAATGAAAATGATAACAACATGATAACAAAATGATAATAACAACAACAACAACAATAATACAGCACATATAGAAGACTGAAGAAGCCACATATATTGTAATTGCTGACTAGAGAAATGTAATTAGTATTATTGAGATTCAAATGTCTGTATTAATAGTTCTTTAATACTTAACTTTCTGAACATGAATGGAACATTGAACATGAACTGTTTTGAACGTGGCTTCTTCTCCCTACTTCTTGCTGCTAGAGATCTGGCAGCTCTTACTCTTGCATAACTAAGCCACATTTGGTTTAAGGGAGGAAGCAGTTGAGACCCTCCATAGGGCTTGAAGATGCTCACCAGTAAGTCTGGACCTGTACTTGGATTTGTTAAATGAGAAGCTGGAGGCCGAGGAAGGTTAACAGCTCTTTATTGGCAATCAGGAACAGTTGAAGTGACCAGCTCGCAGGTAGGAAGTGACTGCTGGCTACCGGCTAAAGCCGCGCCTTATATACCTTGCTGGCGTGGGGAAAACAGCCGTGAGTTCATCTTTTTAAAACTTTCGCGCCAAGGTTTCCCTTGGCCGTGACTTAAGCCAATCAGCGGTTACCTTTATTTAAAAATACAAACATAATACACTTTCCCCCATAGGTTGAACAAACTGTCAATCATTTAGATATGTGATGTAGTCTTGTAGCCTGATTGGTGGCTTGCCGACTCGCACAGACCTGCGCAGTTCAGTTTGCAGGGAATTGTCCTCCTGGTCGGCTGGCTCCTGTGCTGCTCCGTCCTGGTAAAGATTGTCTTGCCCTATGGACGTAGAAGTGGTCTTTCCAACGCCAGCCGCCTGGGTTCCAGGGCAGCCACCGCTGGATGCCAGAAGAGGATGCGGTGAGTAGTCTGGTTGGTTTTGGTAATTCCCAAGCGTTTTATCTATGGGAAAAATGTCATTGTTACTTTGTGTTAACTCACTTGGGTGTCGTTTTCTGATTTGGTCTATGTGTCTACGCCAGATTTTCCCATTGGCTGATTGGATCGTGTATGATTTGGGGCCGGTTTTTGATTCAATTGTCCCCTCTCTCCAGCGGAGATTTGAGTCAAAGTCTTTTGCTGGGTCACCCGTTTTAAAAGTCCGTTCTGGTTCCGTTGTATGCTTGTCTTTCCTTTCGGAATACTCTGGGTTAATTCTGTCCAGCTGGGAACGGAGTTTCCTCCCCATGAGAAGATCTGCTGGACTTTTGTTTGTGCTGGCCAACGGGGTGATGTGCTGGACTAATAGGAATTCGTCCAACTGCTGTTGCCATTCTCCAGGTGCTGACCGGTGCAGGGCTTCTTTTGTGAACCTCACCATGCGTTCAACCCGGCCACTAGCGGCCGGGAAATGGGGAGATATTAATGCATGTTGGATCCCCCTTTCGGCCAGGAAGACCTCCATTTGCCTGGAGGTTAGTTGTGGACCGTTGTCTGAGACGAGCACATCCGGCAGTCCATGTGTTAAGAAAAGTCTCCGCAGCCCCTTTATTGTAGCTGCTGTTGTAGTTGAGGTCATTAAGACAACCTCCAGCCGCTTGGAGTATGCTTCGACCACAATGAGGAATGATTGTCCCGCTAGAGGTCCTGCGAAGTCTATGTGTATGCGGGACCATGGTCCCTTTGGTGTCTCCCACTCCGTTGGTTTGGTCTTTGGTGGGTTTGGGCGAGTTTGTTGGCATGGGTGACATGTGGCTACCCAGATTTCTATGTCCTGGTCTAAACCTGGCCACCAAAGGTGGCTCCTGGCCAGGCTTTTCATCTTTACCATGCCTGGGTGACCCTGGTGTAACAATTTCAATGCTTTCTTCTGTAGCTGTTTAGGAATTACCACCCTGTCACCCCACAATATGCAATCTCTTAATACATTTAATTCAGTTTGTCTGTTCTTGAATACCTGGCATGTCTCTTTTGGAATTCCCCCCCCCCTCCGGCCACCCTTTAAGTACCCATTGCTTTACTCGGGATAACACAGGGTCTATTTCTGTCTCTCTGGCTATTTCCGCTGCCGTTATTAATGGGTTTTCTTGCATTTCTATCAGCAATACATTGGACGCTGGGGTTGGGTCGTGTACTAATTCTGCCTGAGGACACCTACTTAACATGTCTGCGTGCCCAATTTCCTTCCCCCTCCCTGTGCTTAAGTACATAATTATAAGCAGCTAAAAAGATCGTCCAGCGGGTTATTCTCGGAGACAGAAATGTGGGGGTCTGCTTATCTCCTGCTAAAATGCCTAACAATGGCTTGTGGTCCGTAATCAATGTAAAAGAGTGGCCAAACCAATATCCATGGAAGCGTTTAACGCCTGCAACTAAAGCTAATGCCTCCTTATCTAATTGAGAGTAATTCCTTTCTGCAGGTGAAAGGGTTTTAGAATAAAACGCAAATGGGGCATCTGCGCAGGGAAAACAGACGTGAGTTCCTCTTTTTTAAACTTTCGCAACAAGGTTTCCCTTGGCCGTGACTTAAGCCAATCAGCGGTTACCTTTATTTAAAAGTACAAACATAACAGGATTTATTGAAGTTCAAGGTAAAGAAGAGCTTTTCGCACAAGTATGTGCTCCCAAAAAGACACATGGTCCACTTGAACATTGGGGAAAGCTCAGGGAAGCTGGGGGGGCGATTCTGTCAAATATTGCCCGAGCTTGTCTGCTTTTCCACTCACCTCCCTGAACTTGGCTTTGAGTTCAGAGTTGCACTGCAGGTCAATGAGCGCCATTTGAAGCACAGGAGGGGTATCCTGCACATCAAAGGAGAAGGGGTTCCCAAAAATTTGAAATGTTGCTCTGTGCATCTTGAAGTCTGCAAATGTGTGATCAAATTCCTCCTGTAGCTTCAAAATGACATCCACATACTCCTCACCACTGAATGGTGTGCCTGCATCCATGAGTGCCTTGCATGCTGGGAAATGGCAAATGTTTGTCTGAGAAAGCTGGGCTTTCCATAACATACGTTTTGTAGAGAATGCTCTCACATTGTCATAGGCAGCACTGACAAGTTGCCCCTGGCCTTGTAACTTTTTGTTCAGTACAGTAAGCTCATGTATTGATATCAACAAAAAAAGCTAAGTCCATAAGCCATTTTGTATCACTTGGCGCAGGAATAGCAATCCCATCTTTCTCCACTTCCGCTCTCAACTCAAAAAATCTCTTCAATATGTTTCCCCTGCTGAGCCAACGTACCTCGGTGAAGTAGAGCACATCCCCATATTCTGACTCCATTTCCTCTAAAGAAGACTGAAACCTGTGCTTTAAGCCCCTGGATCTGATACTCCTCAGCATGTTTAGTTGGGTAATGACATTTCAAATTGTATTCCTTGTGCAAATAAGACACGTGCTCATCACCAACCTTTTTTCTTCACTGCAGGCTTTGAAAAAGACATGTTTAGGGCTGTCTTATATATAATTGCCCCCCGGAGGCGGAGTAAAGACGCTGAGACATATATTGTGGATTAATTAAGGGTCATTTATTAATTAGCATAAATTTAAATAACTTTAAATAAATTTAAATACGTAACTTTGAATATTTAATTCAAAACAAACTAAGGACCTGCAGAGCCAAACTAACGGGGCGGAAATTCCTAAATAACTAATTGCGCCACACCCCCTAACCAATCCAGTCCGCACCGTCAGTGTGGAATAGGCGAAAAAACGGCCGCCTCTAAAGGGGAGGCCGCAAAAAATTCCTATTCGGCCCCAAAGGCGACCTCCTTATGACACACTGTTGATAGCGGAGGGTGGGCGGGTGTTCGCTCCAATTGCCGCAATGCGGAGGTCCCTTCCGGATCGCCCTTAAATTATTCGTTTTGCTTTGCAGAGTCACTTAAAAACAAAACAGAAAGACCAACTTTAAACCACATTTCGGGGGGGGGGGTTTAGGAAAGCAACTCAGGTTAGTCATACATACCTCAAAGCCAAGGATAAAGCCACTTCTGGCCTCAGTGGTCTTTATATACCTATGAAAACATGAAAAGGCAGAGGCGGGCTATCATTGACTGACAGTTCCGAAAAGCAATCAAAAGCTTCTTCCACTGCTGAATGGGAGATAAGGAAAATTGTGTTAGGAAAGACAATGGTTTTAACAACCCACAATCAGGTTGATTAAGAATTATGTTAACTAGAATTAAAAACATCCAGAGAAGCCGATGCTAGAAAAGGTAGCTATAAATTTATAGTAACCATATCTGTCCTTTATTAAAAAGGGCAATCTTTTATTTTTTTAAAAAAACCCTGTCCTTTAGATTTATTAAAAAATTCATCATTATTCTAGGTCTCTGATTTACAACCAGTTTAATAGCCATTCAAAATTATAATGTACTCAGTTATCGCATGGTCAGATGATTGCATTTTGTGTGCCTGGCAGCCAAACTTGCATTTATGACAGCTTGCAATGGCCCATGGTCATGTCATCACATTTGCAACACTTTTTGCCAATGGCAAAACCGCCCACTGGTTAAAACGGATTTGCACTTACGACCACTTGTTTTGCTTAATAATCACAATGACTTGCTTACGGATGGTCATAAAAACAGTTGTAACATTAAATCTTATCAAATAGTGACTCAACTTATGACTGTGGTACCTTAACAACTGATATTCAGATCCTTATTATAGTTGTAAATTTTGGACTACTGACCGTCCTATTTCATTAGTATTTCATTATCCTATTAGATTTCTTTGTGCCTTTGTTTCTTTAGTGTTATGCAGCTTAGCTATTTATCATTGCTGTATCTTTCTTTAGTGTTATGTAGGTTGGCTATTTATCATTGCTGTATCTTCTTGCTGTGAGATTCCGGATGCTGCGCATGTGGAGCAACCGTAATCTCGTGCGCAGACGTTCTTCCAGCAGCAAAAATTCTGTGCACGCATGGAATCAAAACCCAAGTGATTTTAGCTGCCAGAATTGCTTAGGTTGTGCGTGCATTGCGCCTGCAAGACCTGCGGCAGTGGAGCGAGACTATGCACTCCATTGCCGCTGCCGGAATAGCGTTTCCAACCATTCTGGGTCCTGCCCATTACTACGTAGCGCAGTCTTTTGGAGTTCCGCATTCCCTGCAGGCTTTTCCCAGCCAACTACCAACTCACCTCTGGAGGTGCCTGGAGCTGGTTCTTCCTCCTTCTGTTGCAGCTCCTGGGGAAGGAAGGAAAGGCTGTTGTTAGTACCAGTTTGCTCTTTCTGTACTTGCCCTCTGCTCTTCCCATGTAGCATATTGGACTCCTTCCTATCTGAGGGGCTCATCTTCTGGCATTGTTTTGATGCTTTTCTTGGGGTTTTCTTACTAAGGATACTGGAGAAGGCTGCCATTTCCTTCTCCAGTAGACCACATTGTGCCAGCATCCCCCACTAGGACCTGTCTGATTGGGTGGCCCTGCACAGCATAGCTCATTGCTTCATTGAGCTTCGCAAAGCAAGGCATTGATCCCTGAACAGGGTAGAATACATACCTCTAACTCCTGGAGGAGGCGCTCCAAGCTGTCCGAGGTGTTTCCTTCCAGGCTGCCCAAATTCGCCGGACTGTTCTCTGGAGAATCCTGTGGACGACAATGATCCCATTCTAAATTACCAATCTCATTACTAGGAAGAATTGCCACAATAAAAATGACCATATTACCCAAATTTCTATATTACTTCCAAACAATCCCAATTAAATTAGAAGGAACCTTTTTTAAAAAAAATTAGACAAATTAATATCCAAATTTATATGGGGAAAAAAGAGACCAGGATTAGACTTAAATGGACACAAGATAGCCCTATGCAAGGCGGACTTGGCTTACCCGACTTCAAACTCTATTACCGAGCAGCAGCCCTAACATGGGTTAAACTTCAAAATACAAGACTACTAGCTTTGGAAGGATATGATATCCAGTCTGGATGGCACAGTTTCATTTGGGACAGCAAATCTACTACACACTCATATTTTAAACACCATCTGATAAGGAAGTCATTAATAGACAACTGGAACTTAATTAGGAAGCAACATTATTTTAAAATACCACTATGGTTCTCAAGCATAGAAGCAATAATTTACCCAAACACTATAAGTCGACAAAAACTATTAAACTATTCACACTTATTAGATAAAGACTCAAAATTAAAAACACGAACACAGCTAAATGAAGAAGGAATAAAAGTGGATTGGTGGTGTTATCACCAAATATCATCTAGATTCCATGTAGACATAAAGAAATATGGAATACAGAAAAACTACACTCCATTAGATAAAATCTTATCAGGACCCCACAAGAAACATTTACAAAATACTCCAAGAACACCAAAACGTGGAAGAAATAGTAAAAGGGAATATGATTGCTTGGGCAAAGAATATAGGTCACACAATACAATTGGACCAATGGGGAAAAATATGGCATACCAATTACAAAATCACAAAATCCACCGCATACAAAGAAAATGCAATAAAAATGTTTTATAGGTGGCATGTGCCCCCTGAAAGGCTAGCAAAAATGTACACCAACCTCAAGCCTAACTGTTGGAAGTGTGGTGAGAAACAAGGTTCATATTTTCATATGTGGTGAACCTGCAGACAAGTTAAAGGAATCTGGCAGAAACTTCAGAAATGGATAAAGGAAATAACTAAGATTGAACTAGAAATGAAACCTGAAATATTTTTGCTTGGCATTATTGAAAATCAGATGAATAAGGAACATTATTACCTAATACAACATCTAATAACATCAACGAGAATAGCTATCGCACAATTTTGGAAGAATGAAAACATGCCAAATGAAAGGAATTTAATAAAAAAAATGTTAGATTGTGCTGAAGCAGATAAACTAACAATGGAACTAAAAGAAAAAGAAAAAACAAAATACTACCAAATATGGGAATAATTTTACATTTGGTTAAATAAAAGAACACCCCTTTATATATATATATATATATTTATATATATATATTTTATTTTATTTTATATGACTTACAAACATTTAGACATCAAAGAATACAACATTAAACATTTACACTTGATATATTTACAAGATTTATTTTTTAACAATTCTATTTACTATACCTTTTTCTTAATTTCCACCCAGTTGTAAATTTTTTCCCACATTTTGTAATAGTCCTTATTTTGTTGGTTTTGAATTTCGTATGTTAATTTGCTAAATTTGGCGCAGTCTAATATTTTTTTAATTACCGTTTCTTTGTTTGGAATCTTATCTTGTTTCCAGACTTGTGCATATGTTAATGTTGCAGCAGTAAGTAAGTGATTTATTAAGTAGTAATTTTCTTTGCTATGTTTGCCTCTAATTATGCCTAATAAATACATTTCCGGTTTTATTTCAATTTTATAGCCCAATATTTCTTCCATCCATGCCCTAATTTGAATCCAAATTTTTTTTGCTTTGTTACATTGCCACCATATGTGGTAGTATGTTCCCACTTCTTTTTTACACTTCCAACATTTACATTCATTTTGGCTAGGCGTGCTGGCGCATAATGCCATCGGAAGAACATTTTATAAAGATTTTCTTTATATGGTGTTGACAAAGTCATCTTATAATTAACTGACCATAGTTTTTCCCAGTCTTCTAGCTGAATTGCATATCCAAAGTTAGTCATCCAAGATATCATGTTAGGTTTAACAATTTCTTCGATGTTTTCGTAGTTTAATAGATAAATATACATTTTGGTTATAAATTTTTTGTCAGATCCTGTCAATATTTTGTCTATTTCATTTTGTTTATTACATATTCCAAATTTTACCAAGTCCCTTTTATATCTGCTTTGAATTTGGTAATATGGAAGCCAATCTATTACTATGCCTTCCTCTTTAAGTCTTTATAGTGCTACGAGATAAAGAAACAACTTAAAGAACAATCTTTTTTTAAAAAGTCCATATAGTTTTTTGCTTGGTTTATTTGATAAGAACTTACGACATAAGAGTTCAACTATAACAACATACAACTCAAACCACTGGTCTTAACACCGCCAAGAATTTTTTTTTTTTTTTAAAGAGAGGACGCTGTCAACAGTCTCTACTACAGGAGAAGAGAAGAAATATATCTCTTGCTTGTTTTTTCTGTTCTCTGTATTTTATGTAAATGTACTGTTTGTCGTTATTGTCTTATTATATACACAGTGGTATCACGGTACTCGACCACAATTCGTTCCAAAAGTGTGGTCGAGAACCGATTTGGTCGAGTACCGAATTTATTTATCCCATAGGAAATAATGGAAATGGATTTAATTGGTTCCCAGCCCCTGTTAACTCTCTAAGAACCAATTAAATCTATTTTCTTTATTTCCAATGGGATAAATAAATTCGGTACTCCAAGCTGCAGGAAGTGTGGGGGCTGCTGCAATCCCAGCAGCTTCAGGGGGCCGAGGAGCTGTATAAGAGCTCCAAGCTGCAGGAAGGGTGGGTTCAGATACCGAAGCAAATTTTTGCTGAAAATTTTATTCGTTATCCGAAATGTACGAGAACCAAAGCGTTCGAGTACCGAGGTACCACTGTATGTAAATAAAAATTATTTTAAAAAAAGAAAAAAGAATACATACCTCCAATTCCTGGATGAGGCGTTCCAAGCTGTCCGGGGTGTCTTCGTCCAGGCTGCCCAAATCAGTGAAACTGTCCTGAGAATCCTGTGGATGACAATAATCCCATTCTCCATTAAGGACACCAGTCCCTGCTGATTTGTGGCAAAGGAGCCATTGGCACCAGAGCTTGGGGGCATGTGGCTAACCTAAGTACCATCTCCCAAGGGCCGGGTGTCCCCCTGCTCCGCTGCCCAGAACGCTCCAGCACAGCTCGGTCAGGTTAGGAGAACTAACTAGGGGGACTCCACCCCTCCCCAACTGAGAACACTTTGTCTTACTTACCCAAGGGCTGGAGGATCCCAAAAATGAGGCCAGGTCCAGGCTGCTCCCTGACCCCATTTGAGCTGTCATCGAATCCTGCAAATGAAGATATGGAGGCTAAATCCTAAGCTTTCTGCGTCCCAGTAAGATTGAGAAAGGAGAGGGCGCATCAGGCCCTAGGGGCCAACAGCAAGCCTTAAGGTTAGGGCGATGCCTTCAGTCCTGATGGGAGGGGGAGAAAGCTTTCCAAGCCTTAAGCTTAGAAGGATATCTACCATAATTTTTCCCCCTTCCATCAGGAGTCAAGGCATCGCCCTAACCCTCTCACCCTCTGCCCCCCTGACAAGGGTTTCTTACCTCCGAGGGCTCTCGCTGCCAGATCGTATAGGTGGTGTCTCTGGGGGAAGAAAACAAAGGGGACAAAGATCAAAATCAGCCATGGCCCATTTTGCAAAAGTGGCCATGTAGACGCTCCAAGAGCCCTTCCAGCTGGCCTGACAAGGGGTTTGGCCTGCCAGTGGGACTGCCCTGTGCCACCTGTCCTGTGACACAAGCAGCAGCAGCAGAAGCAGAGACGCCTCCCCTCTGCACGTTTTTTTACCTACCCTGAACCCTGGCTATTTTCTTCATCTTGTGGCTCCTGAAATAAGAAGGCAAATATTAAATCTATTGGCATAATTTCTTGGCAGGATGTCTGCCATTACAGTGGGGAGGGGGTCTTACCAGTGGCCTTACCAGTTCCTTAATAGAGGAGAGCCCTGGAGTCCATCTTCTGGGGATCTCCATCCTGGGGAGAGAACGAAGGGCCTGAGTCATTCTTCTGTTAGCCAAAGTAGAGGCAGAGGGTAGAGATGCCTCCCCTCTTGTAAACCTTACTCCTAGCCACCTTCTTGGGGGCTTCAGAGTCCCTCGGATGAGAGGACACTCACCCCACGAAGGGCAGGTCCCTGCCAGACTTCGATGTATTTGGGGTCCTGGCAGCCCCAGCCATCGATACCTGCAAGTAAAAAAAATCCAAAGAGCTCTTCTTAAGTTTTCTAGGCTGGCCAAGTTCCCCCCAGTGGGATTTCCACCCTTTCCCCACCCAGATTTGAGGAATGGCCACCCACTGGCCACGTTGCAGAAGCATACTTACTCCAGGAGGTGTCTCTTCTCCTCCTCTTCCTCCTCCTTCAGTCCTGCCCAAAAGAAGAAGGTGGCATGTCAAAAACATCCATCTCTAGCTGAGCCTCTCCTTTCTCAGCCTTGCCTGTCAGCCTGCCCATCTTTTTGCCCCTGAAGGCCCCTATGCACAGAAAGTCATTTTGGGGAGAGGATCTTACAGACTCTGCAGACCTTCAGCGGTGCCTAGGGATGGGCAGCAACCACTTTCAGCTGGAAAACTCCCTCATTGTCCAGGTTTACTGCCTTATGAATAAAGTACAGGCTGGAGTGGGAGCGCTGGAGGTGATTGCTTTTTCCCGCAGTTGTCGATGAGAGGCAGAGAATTGCAAAGCAACAGCCATCCCCCTCACAGGCCCATCCAAACGGAGATGCTGCCATTGTCCAAGTTTATTTCCCTCCTGACCCTCCCCTGCCACCGCCGCTCTCCTACAGCCGCTCATGGACAACTGCGCTCAGCGAGCCACTGGGGATTTGGAAACACCAGGGATTTGGTGGCACCTTTTAAATAAAGTAAATAAAGTCCTGATTTTCCTTTCTCTCGACTGCCCAGAGTGAATAAAACGTTTCGCTTCTCAGGGTGCTGGGACGAGGATTCTTCTCCCGCTGCTACTAATCCATTTGAACACTTTTAATTATTCAATTTTTTCTCGTTTTTTCTTACAATGCTTATAAACTCTTAGTTCTCGTTATAATCCATAGAACTATTTCTTTTTTTAATGGTAATTTCATTTAAGATTACAATTTTACAACAAAGTAACAAATCAATATGTTCTACAGAACTGAAGAAGTTTCCTTCAATCCTTACTGAAATAAGTTACGAAGGACAAACTTTAAGGAATAAATAGCGAAAGAGTATTAAATTTTTTATTTTAAAAAGTTTCAAATGGCTATGGGTTCAGATAAATTTGAAATAACATTTTGGAGTTAATTATAAAGACCCATTCTCATAGGAAAATATAATTTTGAATTATTTAAAAAATAAAAAAATAAAAAAGTCTAAAATTTGGGCATTAAAGGAAAATAGATGAAATATTACAATTATAAAAAAATCACTCACCCTCAATTTATAAATATAGAATGAAGCAAAATATTTTAACATTGCACATACTAAAAATATTTTGAACAATGAACCTAGAAATTAACTTTAAGAGTTTCTTCCTCTACAGATACACTACTTTGTAAATTGTTACTTTGTTGCAAATTGTAATCTTAAATGAAATTACCATTAAAAAAAGAAATAGTTCTACGGTTTATAATGAGAACGAAGAGTTTATAAGCATTGTAAGAAAAAAACTAGAAAAAATTGAATAATTAAAAGTGTTCAAATGGATTAGTAGCAATTCTTAAATATCTGATTGGCAAACAGATGGAAAAAAGTATAATTCAAAGATTCCTAACAACTGAAAAACCCTTAACTGGGTGCTGAGTCTGGCTTCATCCTGACCATCTGCACCCTCACGCAATGCCCTTAGGACAGTGGTTCCCAACCTTTCTTTGACCATACCCCACCTAAGCATCTCTAAAATTGTGACCCCCCTGACATATAATTGTTACTATTCAAAAGTGAACTCCTCAGCCAAAGGAAGCCTAAAAGGCCAATAACTTGGTTTAAACAAGGTTCCAATCGCTCCCATTAAAAATCAAATTGCCCCCCTGTAGGGCGTGGGCCCCACGTTGGGAACCATGGCCTTAGTAAAAATTTTGGCTGCCCTATCCTGGTGTTGTCCCACCATGGCCAGGGTTTAAGGAGAAGGGGGAGGTGGTACCTGGGAATGACCTCCTCTTCTCCTGTGCAGCAGCAAAGTCTTCTTCGCAAATATTTCCAAAATCTCTGTGAAATAAAATAGACATGTTAAAAGAGTTGGGAAGCATGAACTTCCTCCCCTACTGCCAGATTCCTCCCATTTGAGATACCAACACTTACCCTGCAGCACTTTCTGGCTGCCATCCTTAGATTTCACCCGGTTAGAATGCTCTGGGGGGGAGGGGCTTATCAGGGCAACTGACAATCTGGTTCCCTTGCCAACAGGTAAACAATAGCCATTGTCTATGTCTACCTGGGTCTAGGGGAGGCCAGTGGCTGACTCTTTTGGTGACCTTTGGCCTCTGCATTTCCTGTGGGTAGTTGTCCATGAACAACAGGGAAGTACCATCATTGTGGCACAAAGCACAGAGGGCATCATGGCATCCTAGGGCGGAATCGACTTTTAGTCCAACTCTCTCTCTCCACTTATATTATGAGTTATGGGGGCTGCGTATCCCTACATCTATGGTTACATAATTGCAATTAGATGCTCGGCAATTGCCTTACATTTGTCACTGTTTGCATCCTTCTGGAATCCATGTGATGCCTCGATTTAGGACTGCAACAA
>NC_091951.1:232942705-232987705 GCF_031021105.1 Erythrolamprus reginae | reverse complement strand
CGTCACGGAGACATCCTTCCTGGAGTCCCCGTTTCGGCCGCCCAGGAAGGACGTCTCCGTGACGTCAAAGCTCCGCCCCTGGAATCTCCTATTGGGATTTCCCACCTCCGTTTGCGCCTCTTGACCGGCTGACAGCTACCCGGCTCTTCTGGGCAGGTGAAAAATATTCTAGTCTGTGCAGTCAAAGCAATCCTGAAGCTTTAGCTTTGCCCCTTCAATCCAAGTCCTCACTGATTTAATTGTTGGTTTTGTGGCTTTAAATCTTTGTAAGCAGATAGAAAATGCATCATGCAATGATCAGAGTGGCTCACAGCTGCTCTTGGTTTTTAATGGAAATTGGGTTCTGGAAGGCTGACACCTAGAGTTAAAACCTAATGGTTGTCTGTAGTTTACTAAGCATATCTCTCCTCCATGCAGCAGCCACATTGATTCTGTTGTAGTTCCACCCTTTGATTTTCTGTTAATTGTTCTTTCTGACCTCTTTAGCCATTCATTTCCTCCTTGTCCCTGAAAACCCCCTCTAAATCCTCCTCACCTACCTCTTTCACAAAAACCTCCATCACTGCACTATTTTGATGAGAGACTTGAGCAAGAACCCAATTCTCCTCTCCTTCTGTTTGGTCCTTTCTGAACTTTTATTTCTATTACTCTTTTCATCCTGTACATCAATGACCTCTGCGATAATATCGCAAGCAACTGTGTGCTTTTTGCCGACGATGTGAAACTTTTCAACACCACTGACAACACACTCACTCTCCAAAAAGACCTCGACTTTGTCTCAGATTGGTCTAACACCTGGCAACTTCAAATATCAACCAACAAGTGCTCTACCCTCCACATCGGCAAAAAGAATCCAAACCACATGTATGAACTGAATAAACAAATTCTCTCAGCCAACCCACACTCAGTAAAAGACCTTGGAATACTAATAACAAATGACCTAAGTGCTAAAGCCCACTGCAACAATATCGCCAAAAAGGCTTCCAGAGTTGTTAACCTGATCCTACGTAGCTTCTGCTCTGGCAATCTCTCACTACTGACTAGAGCCTACAAAACCTATGCCAGACCCATTCTCGAATACAGCTCATCTGTCTGGAACCCACACCACATCTCAGACATCAACACTCTCGAAAACGTCCAAAGATATTTCACCAGAAGAGCCCTTCACTCCTCCACTCGAAACAGAATACTCTACGAAAATAGACAAACTATCCTGGATCTTGAAAGCTTAGAACTGTGGCGCCTAAAACACGATTTAAGTATTGCCCACAAGATCATATGCTGCAACGTCCTTCCTGTCAACGACTACTTCAGCTTCAACAGCAACAACATAAGAGCACACAACAGATTCAAACTTAATATTAAGTGCTCCAAACTTGACTGTAAAAAATATGACTTTAACAATCGAGTTGTCGAAGCGTGGAACTCATTGCCGGACTCAGTGGTGTCAGCCCCCAGCCCCCAACATTTCTCCCTAAGATTCTCCACGATTGACCTCTCCAGGTTCCTAAGAGGCCAGTAAGGGGCGTACATAAGTGCACTGATGTGCCTATCGTCCCCTGTCCAATTGTCTTTCCTTATCTCATATATCATATATTTTCTCTCCATTCCTTCTACTTCTCTTCTTTCTTACTTTCTATCTTTATTTATATTACTTAATGTCTATTCTATTTCATATGTATTGTATATTGGACAAAAAATAAATAAATAAATAAATAAATAAATATTAGTATGTTTAATAAGCTATGTCTAGTAATTCTGAGATTGGGCGCAGCAGGAGGCAAGTCTAACATCAGTGAACCTTTATAAAAAGGAATTAAACTATTTTTGGGCAGTTAGGTTTTTGATAGAGCTGCATACGTGCAGAGAAACTGATCCTTGTGAGAGACTTCTTTTGAAGTTGCCTGCAAGAATGAATCAAACAACCTATCTAACCTCTAAAATGGAATATAATAAATTGCAACCTTCAAGAACCAGATCAAATACTAGAACCCGCTATTTCAAGCCACTCACACATTGCCACATCACAGCTGTTTAATTGCAATTTTATTTGTGTAAACAAATGTACAATTGCCTCTCACTTATTAAAAACTTAGATCTTTATAGTAATTAAAATTCTTAAGTTATACAGTTGAGTATTTGGCTAGTAGTCAACATAAAGTACACTTACAACTATATAATATTAAAAGAATCATGCATAATATGGAAGTGGCTAATAATTACTTTTAAAAGGTCAATCCATTTACTAATTTCTCTCATTTTCTAAGAGCCCAGCCACCTAAGTCTTGTCCAAGGAATGCATCGGAAGACCCCAGTTCTCAATATTATTAATAGGAAGAATTGATATATGTTATTTGTTTCATAAATTATTAAGAGTAAAGAACTAATATACGTTATTGCATTTTATGGATTCCTCTGCTGAATATTCAGCAGGACAATAGGGTCCCTCTACCCATGGCTGACAAGTGTATTTAGCTATATATTCCATGACTTCAAACAGAGCCTTCCTGGCCTTGTTAATTTTCTCTGTGGTCTCTTTCATGAAGCCACTGGGAAGATCCTGGAAGGATGTGGCAGTAGAGAGGACAGCTTGTAGCTCTGTTAAATCACACTGAGCCTGTTGGACTTTTTGTTGAAGATGTTCAGGAAGGCTCTGCAGGTTGGTTAAGACATTCCGGCAGACCTCCTGCATCTTCTGTGCAACAGTGTAGGATGTGGCTAGAGAATGGGATTCCATCTGTTATGAAACAAATGAACAAAAAGATCTGTTAATTTAACATCATAGGTGTTCATCTATGGCAGGGGTAGGCAAAGTTGGCTCTTCTATGACTTATGGACTTCAACTCCCAGAATTCCTGAGCCAATCATGCTAGCTCAGGCATTCTGGGAGTTGAAGTCTACATGTCACAGAAGAGCCAACTTTGCCTACCCCTGATCTATGGGATTATCTGAAGGGAGGGAGGGGGTGGGGAGAGAGATTGACAGACGGACATAGGGCAACTGAATATTCTTGTTTATGCATGGAGACACCATTGTTGATTGCCGTTCCCTTGATTTCAGCCATGCAGTACATGCCAGGTGGCAGAATTCAAATCTCCTCCCTCTTTTCTTCCTCAAACAATTTTCTGTATGTTGTGTATGTTCTATAAAGGATCTTTGACCCAGCTCTTCATCTCAGCCTTTTCATACATCCTGAGAAACACACCAACTCTCTTCTGGTTCTGGGAATAATTTTTGCATAAATATATAGTTTGTTTAATAATGTTGCAAGATCCAATTTGCGTTGGGGATAAAGATTTAGTCCAGTGTTGGCGAAACTTTTTTGATCCGGGTGCCAAAAGGATGCGCTTGCGGGTGATAGGGCGCGTGTGTGTACCCACACCTGTAACGCAATGCTCTCCCCAACACACCCGCATGCACACAACCCCCCCTGTGTTGCCCTTCCACACATGCGGACAGGCCTCACTGAAGCCTCCGGACTTCCAATAGGCTTTTAGGGACTTTTTTTGCCCTTGCCCAGGGTTCAGAAAAGCCTCCTGAAGCCTGGAGATGGCAAAAAAACAGGCCAGGAGGCTTTGTTCCAGTTTTTGCTGGAGCAAAATGGCTTCAGGAGGCTTTCCTGAACTCTGGGGAGAGCAAAAACGGCCATAAAGAAGGCACGAATCCCAGCGGCCAATTAGGTCCCACAGTGGTGGCCTTCTCCAGGTCCCATTGACCAAACAATGTCGGCTGGCAGGACCCAGGGGAAGAGCCTTCTCTGTGGTGGCCCCGACCCTCTGGAATCAACTCCCTCTAGAGATTCGACCAGCCCTCACTCTCCTCGCCTTCCATAAAATGTTGAAGACCCACTTTTGTCGCCAGGTGTTGGGATAATTACCACCTTTCCCCCTCTTTTTAATTATGTTTTTGGCCTTACTGTATGATAGAGTAGGTTGCATTTGTGTGATTGCATAGTTAGGGCTTTTATTATGTTATTAATACTTGCTTAAATTGATTTAATTTTTATTATTGGATTGGTAATGTATTGTACTACTGTTATGCTGTGAGCCGCCTCGAGTCTTCGGAGGGGGTGGCAGACAAATCTGATAAAGTATAAAGTATAAATATCAGCGGACCAGTGGGCCCGAGCTGACAGAGGGCAATGCCTCACGTGCCGTCAGAAATGGCTTCGCATGCCACCACATGTGCCATAGGTTCGCCATCCCTGATTTAATCTATTTAATAATGAATACTAATTACCAAATAAATCATAATTGTCTAGGTTTACCCAGTATGCCTAGCCACAAACCATGGTCAAGGCAGAATCTTCACTGAGCAATGGCCATTCCCTATTTTTTTTAGTATCTTCAAAAGATGAATCATTCTCATGCTGAGATACCTCTGTCTGATTTGCTCCATCGCTCTGATCCTGCTTAGGTTCTCCTTTGTACCATTCCTTCCACATTTGGTACATTTTTTCGTGACCTCTGTGAACTTTGTAGTCCAATTCCTCCTTGGTATATTTTAGCTACAAAAAAGCAAAAAAAAAAAAACAGGAAGAGAAAAAGAAAAAAATCCTGCACTCAAGCCTAGTGTTTTGCGTTTGGCATCATAACTACAGTTTTGGCTCAAAGGCCAGAGCTATACATTCCCTACTCTTATCATAAGAGCCACAGCGGTGCAGTGGTTAGAATCTAGAACTGCAGGCTATTTCTGACGGCTGCTTGTGAAGCTAGTAAAATGAGGACCTAGTTTTTTGCGGGGCAAAATTCTGAGGGTACTAATAGCTATTGCTATCTTCAATTATTCAGAAAAATCTCTTAAGGAACTTCCATCACGTTTATTCAGGAAGTATAGGTAGCCCTTGACCTATAACTATTCATTTTGTGACTGTTCAAAGTTACAACAGCACTGAAAGTCCGAAATTACTCCATTTTTTCTTGTTTTTCTGCATTATTTTGACTTTTTTCTGAACCATCCTTTCCTAGTCATTCTATGCTTCTGTAATACTTTTTCTTTCTTTATATATGATCTCTTATTGAAATGTAATAGTTTTCTTTAAAAAAAAAGAAAATATTTTCCCCCAACAGACAAAATAAAAAAGAACCAGTGCACAATCAGCTGGGCATTTTTTCTTCATTATATAATTGCTGTAGCCTTTCACATTAGCATTAATAAACAAGGCTCATTTTGGCCTGGGAACCTCAGAGGGCATTGCTAGTGATCTTCTAACATGACCAAAGTAGTTGTAGTGAATACTGTATTTGTGTGTGCGTGGGGGGGGGGGGGGAGGTTACTATTGGACAGAGGATTAAAGGAACAAATTGGAACTTCAAGCTTTGCAGATGTTTAAAGCATCCACCTCACCTTTTAAAATTCCTCCAGTGAGAGAAAATACTTAAATCTCTTTCAGCTTTGGATATTCCATTCCTCAAGCCCCATAAATGACCCCCCCCCAAAAAAATTGGCATATGTCCACTCATATTCCAGAGATACATGGATTACAAATGTAATTTGGGAAATTGTCATCTGTCCTGGGATCAGAGATTTACTTCAGTCCCTTAGAATTGATTTTTTCTTTACAGTAGTGAACTGCCCTAATGCAGTCTCAACTTGGTATCTTGCAAGTATCTTACACCACATCTCTCATCCTCTCCAAGACACGGCCAGAGTAGAAAAGCTGGAAAAATATTTTTGGAAGAGTGCTTCAAAAGTTTCTACCAATGCTCCTGCCTATTCCTCGAATAGAAATCAGAACATTAAAATGTGCTAAGGTTGTGTGAAGTGTTCCAAGCAAGCAATTATTCTGGAGTTATATTAACAAGCAATATTGAACAACACTGCTTTCTAATCAAAAAGTCACCAGCCTGAATTTGCCATTAATCCTTCCAGGTGAGTATTATGCACTCACTTAAGATCAGAGCATACAAGGCACTGCTCTACATTGTTGCATGACAAAATGGCCATGCCAAATGGAGATTATACTGTATAATTACAATCCAGCACATCTGGAAAGCATCAAATTGGCGAAGATAGCACAATTTTTTTTATTAATGAAAAGGTTGAATCCACATGAAGTCAAGCAGGAAGAACCTATGCACAAAAGATGAGCAGATTTGCTATAATACAAGAAAATGTTGATGTTTTCTCCCCAATTCTGAATCTCATTAATGGATAATGTAGGTCTGTGTTTCTCAACCTTGGAAACTTTGATTTGATTCTCTGGATTTCAATTTCTACAATTCTTAGCAAAGGCCATCCTATCTGGAAGTTAAATTTCTTAACATCTTCAATGCTAAGAAAGATTGCTGTAGATAGACTGTTAAGCAAGAATCCAAGTGGAAGACACAATGCACAGTCCCTAAAAACAGCACTGCAGGCAGACTACCTGGTTAACATATACATTGTGCAAAGCCCTTGTTTTTAGACCAAATCCAAATCTACATAACTCAATCCAGCTGCTCATTAACCTTTTACTGGATACTAATGGTAGAACAAGATTTAGACACAGGAATATTTATATCCTGCCTTTGTCCTTTTCATAAGTAACTCAAGGCAGTGAACATACCCAATACTTTCTTCTAATTTCCCTACAACCATCACCCTGTGAGGAGGATTGGGCTCAGTGTGGGTATGGCCCAAAGTGATTCAGCCAAATGAGTAGTGGCTATTACAGTTAGGTCATTGTAACCATCATTCATCATCAGCCCAATTTATGTTTTAATATATTTTAAATCAAATATCTTTTAAGAGTTTTGCTACGTACAGTATATTAAACGTCAGCTTCTTCAATAACATCTCTGAGAACCTACAAATGACTCTATAGCAGTGGTGGTGAATTTATGGCACGGGTGCTGTAGGTGGCATGCAGAACAGTATCTGCTGGCACGCGAGCCTTTTCCCCAGCTCAGCTTCAATGTGTATGTGTGTGCCGGCCAGATGATTTTTGGGTAGCATAGAGGCTCTGGGAGGGCATTTCTGGCTTCTGGAGAGCCTCTAGGGGGGTGAGGGGGGGCATTTTTTACCCTCCCCTGGCTCCAGAGAAGCCTTTAGAGCCTGGGGAAGGTGAAACATGAGCCTACTGGGCCCACCAGAAGTTGAGAAACAGGCCATTTCCAGCCTCCAGGGGGTGGGGGAAGGCGTTTCGCCCTCCCCAGGCATTGAGTTATGGGTGTGGGCACTCGCAGATGCACGATAACGCGCACACATGCTCTATTGGCACATGAGGGAAACAAGGTTCGCCATCAGTGCTTTATAGAAAACAGTCTGCCTCCATTCCATGGCTGAATCAATGTCCCTGATTTCAGCTGCTTGGGCTATTTGCTAAAGAGACCATTCAGCAACTTACATGGTCCAACAAGGATGCTGTTTCTCGCCCAAGGTCTGACTATTCACCCTTTCCTTTTATTTCCCAAACATAGCACAGAATGACTGAGTTTCTTACCAAGTAAAAGAGCTGTTCAAGCTGGAGCAATGCCTGCTCTGCACCCAGTTTGATCTTTATCCGAGAATGCTGGTAGGCTCGACTACAGAGCTTCATCGACAAGGAACTGAGGCGCCTGTAGTAACTTGGCTCTACTTCCTGATTTTCAGGAGAGGCTGCTCCAGAGCGGTCCGAAAATGCAATGGCAACTAAACAAACAACAATTAGATCAAAAGAGATCCCCATTCACAATCCCTGAGCTAATATTATCAGTCCGTTCATTTCACAAATAACATTCCTCACAACTAGGTTTTCGAGAAATTTTAGCTAGTAGTCACTTTAGTCCTCAAATAAATCCCCCTTGATTAAGCTTTGGGGAAATCTGAGCTATACTTCGAATAACTAAAAAAAAAAAGATTTCAATTCCTCTCCCTCATTGTTAATAATATTTAATTGAGGAAGTGAGGGGATTATTTTAGCACGTGTGCTACAATTTGGTGAGGAACCACAAAAAGAGATCAGCGTTGGCCCAGACTCCTTTTCACTGCCCTCCCTTCCCCAGCACTACACTATTATTACATTTTAGTGTAGTGAACTTAACCTTCATGCCGTGTTAAAAATAAGATCCATAGGCTTTGTGAAACTGTTCAGTTAGATTTTGTGAAAGCAGGCAAGATGGTAAAATACAACCCTTTTGGTGGAGATGGGTAGGTATATACATTTGATCAATAAATAAACTGATCTGTACCAGGCTCCCTATCAATCATCTGCCACACTTTAGGACAGTGTTGCTCAACCTCAGAACTTTTAAGATGTATGGTCTCTAACTCCCAGAATTCTGTGGGATGCTGGCTAGGGAATTCTGGGAAATAGAGTCCACAATCGTAAAAATTGCTCAGATTAAGAAACACTGCTTTAGAATGTTTTTCGTAAAGTCAGAGCATTCATTTCATAAGCCTGATAAGCGTGTACTTTTGTTTGCTAAAATGTGACCCAATTTTTTAAAAAGTAAAGCATTTCATTTTTGGTGACCTTACCCCAAAATTGAATGGCCGATGAGTGATAGTGATGACTTGTTATGGCCTTGAACTTTTTAGATTGGGGGTTAGAAATGCCCATGCCTTTCATTTAGGTTAGGTGACAATAAGTTTTCAATAGTCTCCATAACAGAGGAGAAATAACAGATACTCTTTCCACTGAAGTCTTCAACCTAACCTTTGCATAGGTCTTAAAATCAGCTGTACCAAGGAGGATCAGCTGGAAAGATGATCGATAGAGGGATTTGGAAGAAATGGGCTTAGGTTAAGTCATGGATGATCGAATATGGTTTGTTGAATAAGCCATAAAATACTGGCTCATCATATCAGTTGGGTCTTTCAGATTTCACATCACTCACTGACCAGCAAGAGCTCTCTAGGCAAGAGATTTTCAGAATTAACAGCACTCAATTTTAAGAAAAATGAGCTATAAAATATTAGATTCCGTGGTTTTTAAAAATAACTAATCTAATCTGTTTAGCATACCTAAGTCCTTGGAAAAGGGCGGCATACAAGTCTAATAAATAATAATAATAATAATAATAATAATAATAATAATAATAATAATAATAATAATAATACCTCCCAATGCTTACTTCTGACATATTTTCAATATTGTATATCTTTACTAGCCCAGCATATGCATTCTTGGTCTACTTTTTCTAGCTAATGACTTTCAGATGTTTTAAACTTTACTCAAATGAAGAAGTTTTTAAAACTGAATGAATGAAAGAAGAAATGCTGTTAGTTAACTATCTCAGCTATTGTATACATTTACTTTTGGATTAAAAAATTAACGGTTTTACGGTTTTAGAATTATATGCCATCCAGAGTCACTTGGCAGAGATAGATAGCTGTAGAAATAAAAGAAGTAAATAAATTTACAGGTCAAACTTATTAAAAATGTGGATAATCAAGAGAGGGAACCGCATAGTCTTACAAAATTCCTCATCCGTGATTGGCAGAAAGTGCTCTAATACGTCATCCGATTTGAAGATAATTTTGTCAACACTACTGGCCATCCTCTGTGCCATGTCGATATCCATAATGGTGTCCACAGCACAGCTTCGATGCTTATATCTAACATGGTATCCATAATGTCCTTTACTTCAGTTAATTTGGTATAAATAGATTCAATGGCATTTGTCATGATCTGGCAGTGAAAATCCAAAAAGAGAAGAATGAAGAAAATTGACAGAATTAAGCACCAGCGCATATATACTGTATCTTCCTCTCTAAATTTGGGTTACTGTGTTCCCCCAAAGTAAGACCCTGTCTTATATTGTTTTGAACCCTGAAATAAGCGTTTGGCCTTATTGCCAATCGCTCAAAAGCCCGATTATCAGGGGATGTCTTATTTTGGGGAAAACAGGGTATGTGTCATTTTTGCATCCAGTTTGAATTTTATTTCTTCAGTTTGCTTTTAGTGCAGCAATTACGTTTAAAAAACAACAACAACAACAACAAATATACAGATAGTCCTCAACCTACAACCACAATTGAGCCCAAATTTCCATTATCTAAGCAAGGCAGTTAAGCGAGTTTTATCCCATTTTACATCTTTTGCCATAAAAGTTGAGCAAATTATGTAGTTGTTAAGTGAAACTGACAATGACATTGTCATATGTCAGCTGGTAAGATTCGAAATTGTGATCACACAAGACACAGACAGTGCAACTGTCATCTATACATGCCAATTGCCAAGCACCCAAATTTTGATCATGCAACCATGGGGATGTTGCGGCGCAGGCGGAGTAACAGTCGGACACAAAGGTGTGGGTATAAATAGGGTCACTTTTATTAAACCAAACTCACATTAACTATTTAACCAATTAAACCACATGACCTGCAAAGGTGCATAAATCAAATGGGGGCGGAGATAACTTTCCAACAAACTCAACTGAGCAACTCTAGGGCGAAAGCTCCTTGCCTGGGTGCAGGGTCAGGTAAAATTACACCTGCCCCCTGCCCAATGCCACGCCCCCACGGCGTGTGGGATGGCTCGCCACTGGTCTCTGATACGCCCCAGGCAGCGAGCCACAGGAGCGACCCCCTCCCCGAACCCAAGCCGGTCGAGCCCTGTAATCCGAGAAGGAGATCGCCCCTCACCTCAGTAGAGGTGCCCCTAAAGGAGATCACACAGTTGCTGCTTACGCCCATTTCCGCCCCCTATCGGCCACAGCAGGGGGTGAAATTATAAATTTATTCCCCCTGCTCCCCCCCCCCCCTGCACATGAATGTGCAGGCACCTCTGCAGGTCCACTATGAATTTGTCATTCCCCTCGTCTGTCAAATGTACCCCCTCCCCTCTGAATAAAGCTAACTGGGATGCTCTGATGTTGGGGTGATCTATCACTCCACCCCACGTCTGGAGTACCCATTCCTTCGCTACTCTGCCGACTCTCTACCTGGAATCCTCCACCGCCCTGGGTTCTTGGCATGCCTCCAGCACCTCCGTGGTAAAATATGGTACCACAACACGCGTGTGTCAGGCCACCTTTCCCACTTCACCAGCAACAGGTGGTTGCCATCAGTGTGCCACACAAAACAATCTGGGTCCAGCCCCTCACCGCTCCCCACTTTCCCAACGGAAGAGGCCCGTCTCAAACGGAGACCTCCGAGCTCAATCCCTTCCACTGAAGCCCCAGTGACTCAGCAACCTCCACACTCCTGAAGATAATGTTGCAGCTGTACATCCAGCCGCCATGCCACGTTGTGGCCGCAGTTCACTACTGTAGGCAACAGAAGGGCAGCTCCTTCGCACTTTGCACGTAATAAAGTGGAGCAGGGCCAGGACCTAGAGAAACGATAAGAATAACAAGACAGAGTTAGCCACCCGCTCCCAAAAACGCTTGTACGCAGGTGCTCGAATCTACGCCATGAAAACCCACTGACTTCGATCCGCCACCGGATTCGTTACTTTTCTGAGAACTTGTTGGAAACCGCAATCAGTATTGCTGAGGGAATACCACCGATATCCTGTTAATCCTCCGGTAACGGCCCCTAGCTGTCATTTGCTCAGTGGAGGCCCGTCATATGCTACAAAGGGCACCATTCCCTGGCTTCCTCGCTTACCGGGACTCAGTCCATCACACCCAGGCCTATGTCCTGTGTGATGCGCCCGGCCGGTGATCAATCAACCATCTGCGCTACTGGGGACTCCGAGCGCAACCAACGCGGCTGCCGCAGCCCCCAAATTAACATCGGTTTGCTGGCCCAGGGAACCATACATGATCCACTACTATGCGACCATGACAGCACCTTGCATACCTAACATGTCCCAAAGGCTATTTTTTGGCTGTCGTATGAAACGGCCTCGCCTCGTTGGGTGAGAATCTGGGTCCCATCCAATGCCCGCTGCCCCTGAGACTGGGTAAGGTATAGAGGCGTACTGATTTCTCCCCCATCTGCGGCCTTTCCTTGGACCATCCCTAGATCATTCCCCCTGTCCTCAAATAGTTAGCCCCCGGGGTCTTTTGTTAGGAGAGCTAAGCCCCCCCAGTTGCCCCTATCCGATGGCCTGTAACTGCGTGGTCCCAACTGCACTCCTTTGCTTGAGCGATGGCGCCGCCCACCATTCTGGATACCCTGCGCCCCAGCCTATGCCATGTGGCTGCCGACCACCTACCCATGCGCCCATACTCCCTGGTAACAGACTGGGCCTCCTGTTGCTGTCTCGCTTCCCCGCCACTGGACCAGCTGTGCCTCAGTCGCAGACCCATGCTCCTGTATTCCTCTCAGGAAGTCACAATACTCCTCCTCCAGCCTTAAGATGCCTGGGAGATGAGCCAATATGCTCCGTGGCCCTGCTCGCTCGCCCAGGGAGTAGAATAGTTGTGAGAAATTTATGCAGATAAGCAAAGGCCCATGCAAATGCCTTCTTTACCATTAGCGCATGAATTAGCTTGACCAACATGACTTAGATCAATATAACCATAATCTTAATGGTAACATCCTGACACCAACGTCGATATAGCTTACAATAATAACCATTTATAAACTACCCGTCCCTGAAACAATTAGTATAATGCTTAATAACTCATCTTAAGGTAAAATCAACTCAAGCGTGAATTTGATTCAGATGACCGCAAAACCTAGCGTTCGTGCAAGCCCCCCATTCCAGGAAATGACTACACCATTTCTCTGAACAACTAAAGGGGCTGCGATAAACTGACTAATTCATTTATTTATTCATTTATGCCATTGTCATGCCGCCCTTTTCCCTAGACCCATGGCGGGTCACAACATGTTGGCCACAGGACTTTTCACACAGAGCCAGGCTATTGCCCCCACAAACCGGTTCCTCATTGCTTACTCCTGAGTGGATTAACCAGAGAGTAGGAGACTTCCAAACTTCAGCATGGTAATGACCCGGGGGTCTGCAGGCTGTAGTCATGACATTAATAGTATCTCCCGGTTTAGTTGGTACAGAAAAAGGCCTGCTACCAACTGCACCCGTACTGTTATGGCCCTCAGTACAAATTGACATTTGGAAATGTGGCCAAATTCAGAACATTAGTAGGGAGGAGCCACCAACCGTCATGCCTATAGTGGTGGAGATCTACCCCCCAGTGTCGAGGGCAGTATTAATGCTTTACCCTTAAAACATCGCATAAGGGAAGAAAATGCTTCCCTGGTGTAATGTCTCCCTTACCAATACCTGGTTCTCCTTATGGTTCTTGTCCTGAATGGAACTGCCATAGCATACAACAGGTTCAGGGAATCCCGAAATATTGGCCCCCATTGCCTAAATGGCCATCGCCAATTTTACTACCTCTCTATGTAATAAGGCCAACAAGTACCTCGTATGGACCACGTGCCCCGGCCGAATTGGCCAATGATAGAAACATAGAAGATTGATGGCAGTAAAAAAGACCCCAAGGTCCATCCAGTCTGCCCCACACTACTTCCCGTACATTATCCTGCAATGGATATGTTTATCCCAGGCACGTTCAAATTCAGCCACTGCAGATCCACTGCCCCTGTCTGCTGTACGTTCGTCCCAAGGATCAACCACTCTTTCAATAAAACCATAAAATAATAAATGACAATGACAACGATAACACACAAGGCACCCAATCGGACAGTGCTCACAGATACACTCCACTCTGCTAGAGACGTAAGCCTTTACAGGGAGCGACTGTGCCCAGGCTGCTTACTGCCAGGGTGTGTATGTGTGTGTTCCAGGCTTTGCCCTAAACTGGGGAAAGGTGGGAACTGCCATATGGGCAATCCCCCTCCTTGCAATGAGGGCATAGTAATGCTGCTGTCCAGCCAAATTACTGGTGTCTAGCTCATAAATCCCATAAAATTAAAATAAAATATATCTTTTATAATAATAGTAATAATAATCATAATAACAATTCATTAATTTTCCATGTCACCCCCCTCTACCGACAATATATATATCATTGTAACGTTGATTGACTTTTTATGCATCCAGCAAGTCAAGAAACCCAACCTTTGGCCTATACCAGACCATCAGCTTGCAGGCAGGAGCCTTGTTTCTCTCATTCGGTATACCCTAAACCCACCGTTAGTATTAAACTAATAAAATAAATTAATAGTATATTAAATAAAACTGAACCCAGTGGTTCAATTAATCCAACCACTTCATCAGCTGAAGCTTCCTAAAAGGGGAGGAATTAGATCCATTAACCACTGTATTAATCCATATCTCCAGTGTAAGTTCCTCCTGATTCTAGTGGATTAATAATAATTAGTACTTTAATTATTTGTTTTTATAATTCATTGTTCAATAAATCAGTCAAGAATGAAATGCATCTTATCCAATAACTGGGTGCCATATTATATATATGCAAAATTAATCGGGAATAAATAGCTCAATATTGGCATTATAATCGATAAATTACTCCTTTGTCCCGAAATGAGGGGGAGGGGGGGACAATCCAATTATAATTTTATAACCAATTAATAAATACCCCGCCCTCAATCCAGGCTGCTGTGTCTCTACCAAACTAATCCTGTGGGCTTCAGCGAACCAAACAACTTCTGCCCAAAGCTGGAACTATTCGCCTTACCGATCACTACCCTTAAAAACAGATTTATACGTAATAATAATAATAATAATAATAATAATGATAACAATGATAATAATAATAATTTATTAAATTCGTATGCCGCCCCTCTCCGAAGACTCGGGGCGCCTCACCGCAAACGCTGTATACTAATGTATGCTGGCAAGAGGCAACAACCATGTAAACCTCTCCTCCACCAGGGGAAACGGGGCCCCAATCAGTGTCAGCCTATCTAGAGCTAATGGGGGAGGGGCCGGCGGGAGGCAAGAAACACCCCCCCCCGGCGCCGCGCAAAGTCCAGCCACGTGGAGGAAGGGCGAACGGCCTCTCTGCTGCTGTTGCCCACTCCCTAGCGATCGCCCCGGCCTCCCCACACTGAAACGCTCCAGGCGCTTAGCCCGCAGGGCCGCGAGAGCCCTGGCTCACCTGCCCGGGTGGCACAGAGGCCCTCGAAAACAAAAAAACCCATCCGGCAAGCTGTCGCAGCCCACGCGCGCCCTGCCGCCATCTACACAAAGTTTGGGGGGGGGCGCCGGCCCACGGCAGCCATCTGACCCCCTCCCCCCTTCCCAAGCAAGCAAACCTGGCAGGCCAAAAAAACGGCGAATCCCCCAAGTTCCCGCCGGCGCCGTCCTGCGCGCTGCCGGCAACGAAGAAGGAGAGGCGACGTTGCCATCCTGATGGGCGCCCGGCGAACAGCATGTTCCTGGGCGCTGGATGCCGCCGTCCCCCACCCCCCGCAAACCCGAGCTTCCCCCGGCGATCGCCATCGATCCCAGGGGCTTCGCAAGGGCACCGTCCTCTGCTTCCTCATTCCTCCCGTCGGGGAGAAAAGGCTCGCTGGTCCCCCCTCGCCGGTCCGTCCTGCGGCGAGATCGGGGGCAAGAGATGCCGGCGGGCAGGAGGCACTGCGCCACGAGGCAGCCCCTTTTATAGGGCTGCCTCCCTCCTGCCCGGTCAAGTGGGTGACCAACGCACCCAAACGCCACGCTGCGGCCCCCGGTGATGACGTGGGGGCCGCAGGCTCCGCCCCAACATGGCGGCCTCCTTCCCCGGCCCACGCCGCAACCCTCGCCGGCGGTAAGTCGCCAGCGGCATTGTAATGGTCATTAATTGTGAAAACCTCTTAAGCTACTTTTTTCAGTGCCATTATTAACTTGGAATGGGCACTAAATGAATGGTTGTTAAGTAGAGGACTATCTGTGCACAAACCAAATTGATTAGCATGTTCTAGGAATACTGAGCAATGGGTCAGGGTAAGAAATGAAACAAAGATTCCCAAGAAAAAACTTTTATTTATGAAAATACCCGCAAAGCCAGTCAAATGGTTTATAAATCTGGAACTCAATTACCCTGCTAATAGGAGTAATGATGCTGCTGAACCTAGGGAGCGCATGTCAAATATGGCATGTTTTGGGTAACACACCAGTGTTTACCAACACCTAACAACTATTCTCAAAAGCACATGCTGTTCTCATGCAATTATCTGACATCTTGGGAGCTGCATGAGAATGGGGGTATGTGTGCGTTGCCATGCAGCCTCTGGAGGTTGTGCGAGGGGGCCACGCTTTTGCACAACCTCTGGAGGCTCTAAAAATCAGGCAAGTATCAGATAGTTTTCAGAAGCCACAGAACCTACACAAAAAAAGAATGTGAGGCCTCGTGTGATCTGGAGCTGCCTCAGAGACCTGTGAACAGAAAAAACACCACCTGAAGGTAAATGACATGGCAGATTCTGAGGAATCGCACAATTGTTTGATACTTTTCAAAATATGTAAAAAATTCTTTTTCATGTGTTTTTGTGTGACACACACACGTAAGAGTCCCCCTCTGAGGGAGATAGGCAATTCAGAAATGTGAATAAATAAAATAAAAACGTTAACTGTTTTCCAAAATGTTGACATGCCAAGCCCAAACGTTTTACCCTCACATAGACCCTACTAAACATAAGGGGCTGTTTTACATTTTTTATAAAAAAGGCAAAAAAGCATTTTAAAATGTTTGCTGGAGGAATCCTACTAGTCCAAAAATTTGGAAGGTGAAATATTTAAAGGAGAAAATAAAATGTCTTTTTTTTCCACCCACAGGAAGAAAAGGCTGGTTGGCATTTCAGCATGACCTGGTTGGTTCAGCACCTGCTGATAAAAGCTATGTCTGAAATCCATTCTCATGAAGTTGATCACTTATCTCTTGTACTGACTACGGTAGAGAGAGAAAGAGAATTTGTGGTCTTCTAAGTCTTGCTGAATTACAGTGCCCTGCATCCTTCACATTCCCTGTCCTAAGGACGTTGGGAGTTTGAAATTCAATGAAATGTAAAATGTCACATGTTGGTTACATGAATCTACACAGATAGATATGATATTTATATTTATGATATTTATATTTATTTACTTACTTATTTACTTACTTATTGCAAAACGGAGTCAGAGCTGCTAACACGTAAGATAAATACAACAATAGTAAAATAGGGAAATAGAACAATCAGATTAAAATCAATAATATAATAAAACAGTATCCTAAAAGAACCATGTATACACTGCCGTCAATCTAATATTATGGAAGGTCAAGTGATTACCTGGTCCACCGTCTGTTGCATAATAGGATATTTGTGTTGTAGCCTGTAAAGATTCCTACAGGCAAACATATTTGCAAAAGAAACTGTAAACAGTAAAGATGAAAAAAAGATTTGATTACTTAAAAGATTCCCAGTTATGTTCAACAACTGGATTCTAGTTGCATTTGGTTTTTATGCTACTTAGAATTTACAAAAGGCCTATATTGTTTTATGCTGCAGTGTAATGATAAAGGAAAGTAATCACATAAAGGTGGGATTGCAATGCTATGCACTCATTTAGGTAAAGGGTGGGTTCTAACTTACCTTGTTGCCATTCGCTTCCTCCTGCGCCATGTGGGCGTGTGCGCGCAAAGCGCAGGGGCCCAAAATTTGCAAAATATATTTTTTTTAAAGCCAAAAACAAGATGGCGACTCATGCGCAGTGCCGGAAACTTGCCTTCTGCGGAAAGCAATAGACATCACAATCTCTGGAACGTTTTAAATTTTTTTTATTGTACTAAGCTACAGTAATTCATCTGTTTTGTCCATGGTCTTGTAATAGGTCTGTATTGTTCTTCACACCCACCCACCCCGGAACTTTAATCCCAGAGAGTAGAAAGTAGGGAACTCAGTCTCGGAAAAGTTCTGGTTCCTCTTGGATTTTGAGATACCGTAAATTGCAAGATACACACGAAAGGGGAGAATTTTGTTAATCAGTAATAGAAGATTCTCTCCCCTCTCCCGCCTCTCTTAATTAATAAAGATCAGAAACTATATTGCAAACAAAGACCAGGCACTATTCAAAGATGTCTCCGTGGTCATGTGGCCGGCATGACTAAACACCAGAGGCACACCATTACCTTCCCACGAAAAGTGGTTCCGCGTTCGGCTTCAGGAGACAGCTGGGAAGCCGCGCGGCTGTTTTAAAAGGTGACAGCCGGGCTGGGGGGCTTCCCAGCAACCTCCGAACCGAACCCGGGGTTCAGAAAAATTTTGCCTCTTCTTACGAACTTTGTTCGAGTTACGAACCGGCGTTCGGGAGGCTTCTGGGAAGCCCCGCCGCCCGGCTGTCACCTTTTAAAACAGCCGCGCGGCTTCCCAGCAGTCTCCGAACGCCGGTTCGTAACTCGAAAAAAGTTCGTAAGAAGAGGCAAAATTTTTCTGAACCCCGGGTTCGGTTCGGGAGGTTGCTGGGAAGCCCCCCAGCCCGGCTGTCACTTTTTAAAACAGCCGCGCGGCTTCCCAGCTGTCTCCCGAAGCCGAACGCGGAAGTTCGGCTTTGGCGTTCGGCTTCAGGAGACAGCTGGGAAGCCGCGCGGCTGTTTTAAAAGGTGACAGCCGGCCTGGGGGGCTTCCCAGTACCCCCCCGAATGCCGAACCCAGGTTCGGGGGGTGCTGGGAAGCCCCCCAGGCCGGCTGTCACTTTTTAAAACAGCCGCGCGGCTTCCCAGCAGTCGCCGAAAGCCGTTTTTTTGCCGGGGGGGGGGTGTTTCGTTGCACGGATTAATTGACTTTACATTGTTTCCTATGGGAAACAATGTTTCGTCTTACGAACCTTTCGTCTTACAAACATCCTCTTTGCACCAATTAAGTTCGTATCATGAGGTATTACTGTATTTGATTCCATACATTTAGCTTACTGTAATGTGATTTGTTTGCTTTGGGCTGATCTTTATTCTTGCACTTTTGCCAACTAGCTGTGTTTGTACAAATTATTCAGATTTTGATTATTATTATTTACAAGTCAATAGCTCGGGTATTTTCGACAAAAGACTTACACCCTCAACAAAGCAAATGTTTTAATCCTGATTCTACAGTTATCAGCATAACTTTCTTTCAAAGTAATCAGAAATTGTTGCCATTTCTGAGAATTACAGGTAGGCCTCAACTTACCACAATTGAACCCAAAATTTATGTTGTTAAATGAGAAATTTGTCATAAATTTACAGTGACCATATCTGTCCTTTATTAAAAAGGGCAATCTTTTCCTTTTTAAAAAAAAACCCTGTCCTTTAGATTTTTTTAAAAATTAATCCTTATTTTGGGTTTTGCTATTTCATTTTTGTTCATACTACAGAGTTATAAACACAAAGAATTAAATGTTTGTATTCTTATGAACCTCTTTCAGATTTATCCCTTTTGGGGATTATACTTTATTTTTTTCCAAGGGGGGGAGCGTGCAAGACCGGCGGCAATGGAGCGAGACTATGCGCTCAATTGCTGCTGCCGGAATAGTGTTTCCACCCATTCTGGGTCCTGCCCATCCCTACGTAGCGGTCTCCTGGAGTTCCGCATTCCCAGAAGGCTTTTCACAGCCACCTACCAACTCACCTCTGGAGGTGCCTGGAACTGGTTCTTTGTCATTCCGTTTGAAGAAATCATATAGAACTGTGATGTCAAACCTTTTTTCCCTTTGGTGCCGAAAGTGCTATTGCACCTATGTGAGTGTCCACATCCATAATTCAATGCCTGGAGAGTTCAGAAATTGCCTTCCCTGCCCCCCTGGAGGCTCTCTGGAGGCCCATTTCCCAACTTCTTGTGGGCCCGGTAGGCCTGTTTGTCACCCTCCCCAGGTTCCAGATTCTTCCCCGGAGCCTGGGGAGGGCAATTTTGCCCTACCCGATTCCCCTCCGAAGCCCTCCGGAAGCCAAAAATGTCCTCCCAGAGCCTCTGTATGAGGCAAAAATCAGCTGGCCGATGTGTGCCTGTGTGCTAGAGCTGAGCTAGGGTAAGGGCTCGTGTGCCACCTGTGCCATATGTTCACCATCACTGGTATAGAATGTTTGAAATGAGATAATACAGCTTTTATCCCTGACATGAGCGACAGAGGAAATATTTTTTTAAAAAAACTCTGTAAAATTGATAGCTGTTTAGATGTTCTTTAAGAATTATTACTTCAGTAGCTTTTGTATTATGTACATTTGTATGTTTGTGTGTTTGTGTATGATCTCAGTAAAATTGAGCAGAACAGCAAACTAGATGTGTTTGGAAATATACTTTTTTCCATCTGTTTGCCAATCAGATATTTAACAATTGCTACTAATCCATTTGAACACTTTTAATTAATCAATTTTTTCTAGTTTTTTATTACAATGTTTATAAACTCTTAGTTCTCTTTGTAATTCGTAGAACTATTTTTTTTAATGGTAATTTCATTTAAGATTACAATTTACAACAAAGCAACAATTTACAAAGTAGTGTATCTGTAGAGGAAGAAACTCTTAAAGTTAATTTCTAGGTTCATTGTTCAAAATATTTTTGGTATGCGCAATGTTAAAATATTTTGCTTCATTCTATATTTATAATTTGAGTGTGAGTGATTTTTTATAATTGTAATATTTCATCTATTTTCCTTTAATGCTCAAATTTTAGGCTTTTTTATTTTTTTATTTTTTAAATAATTCAAAATTATATTTTCCTACAAGAATGGGTCTTTATAATTAACTCCAAAATGTTATTTCAAATTTATCTGAACCCATAGCCATTTGAAACTTTTTAAAATAAAAAATTTAATTTCTCTTTTGCTATTTATTCCTTAATTTTTGTCCTTAATAACTTCCTTTGGTAAGGATTGAAGGAAACTCCTTGAGTTCTGTAAAACATATTGATTCAAAGATTCCTAACAACTAAAAAACTCTTTACAGGGACTTTTCAAAAGTGATTAAATAGAAAGTACATATTGTTTCAAAGGTGCTGACTCTGGTTTGATCAAGATGGTAATTCCCTCATCTCCCTGAGCTCTAAACTCGCAGATCATTGGAGTGGCCAACTGTTCAAGACCAGCAGTGGAGACCAGCAGGACTTTCATCTTCCTTTTGTAAGTGGCTTGTTTATTGTTTTCTGTACTTATGTTATTCTTATTTAAGTAGTAAGTGCACAAAATCATTACCTTTTTATATATATCTGTGGAACCTCGTGGGATGGCCCAGGCAAGTCTGAAGACAATATAGGGCTCGGTTCCTGTTTGATAATTGGTGACTCCAACTCTTCAGAGAAGTCCCCCATTTCCCTTGAAGTAGAAATTATCTCTAAGCTTTTAGGTTACATAAACATTGTCGTGTGTTTTCCCACAAAATCCCACCATTCCCAGGGTTTAAGGAGAAGGGGGAGGTGGTCACCTGGGGGCAGAAGAGCGAGGAGTCCTGAGAAGGTCTTCTTCTTCGCTTGTACAGCAAAAAATAACCTGTACTCTTTTCCAAATTCTCTATGAAGAAAAATAGACATGGCAGAAGACTTGGGAAGCATGAAATTCTCCCCTACTGCCAGATTCTTCGCATTTGAGATAGCCACACTTACCCTGCACCACTTTCTTTCTGCCATCGTGAAAGGTGGTAGTCTATTCAAAAGAGAACTCCTCAGCCAAAGGAAGCCTAAAAGGCCATTAACTTGGTTTAGACAAGGTTCCAATCACTCCCATTAAAAATCAAATTGCCCCCCTGTGGGGTGTGGCCCCCCCGTGATGATGCGGTTAAAAAGTTAATAAAAAATTAATTTTTTATTGTTCTGAGTGCTCCTCTGGACTACCTAGGTTTGATTTGCCTCTGGGGACCCCACTTGGTAATCAATCACATGACTTGCCACGCCCACCCCGTCAGATGACCTTCAAACCATTCCCATCCGGTCACATGACATCTCATCACATGGCTGGCAAGCCACTATGGTAGGTAAGGCACTCCCATCCGGTAGCATGAGCTTTAAGCCAGTCCCAAGTCACATGATAATCAATCCACTCCCACCTGGTCACATGGCCAGCAAGCCACTCCTACCAGTCACATGACCATCAAGCCCCACCCACAAAATAAGCCAGTAAAAATTTTGGCTGCCCTATATTGGTGGTGTCCCACCATGCCCAGGGTTTAAGGAGAAGGGGGAGGTGGTACCTGGGAGCAGAAGAACGAGGAGTCCTGGGAAGGTCTTCTTCTTCGCTTGCACAGCAAAAAAATATCTGCAATCTTTTCCAAATTCTCTGTGAAGAAAAAAAGACATGGCAGAAGAGTTGGGAAGCATGAACTTTCTCCCCTACTGCCAGTTTCTTCGCATTTGAGATAGCCACACTTACCCTAAACCACTTTCTCACTGCCATCGTGAAAGGTAGCAGTCTAGAGACTTCACCCAGTGAGAATGGGCAGCTAAGCTCCGGGTAGTGGCTTTTCAGGGCAACTGTCAACATCCAGGTAAACAATGGTCATTATCTATGCCTACACAAGGAGGGCAGCTCACCTGGGTCTAAGGGTGGCTGGTGGCTGACTCTTTTGGTGACATTTGGCCTCTATGTTTTCTGTGGGTAGTTGTCTGTTCATGAACAACAGAGAAGCACCATCATTGTGGCACAAAGCACAGAGGGAATCATGGCATCCTATGGCAGAAGTGACTTTTAGTCCAACTCTCTCCCTCCACTTATTTTATGAGTTATGGTGGCTGCATACCCCTACCTCTATGGTTACATGACGACATTTGGATGCTCGGCCATTGCCTTACATTTGTCACTGTTTGCAGCATTCTGGAATCCATGTGATGCCTCTATTTAGGACTGCAACAACTTACAAGGACCACTCTTACCGATAATGTGACTTCACATTAGAGAAATGCTGTACTGAAATATCTTCCAAATAAATTTTGAAGCATTCACTGCCCTAATAAATATAGACATTTCTTCTTTCTTTAGGAATGGGTTTGATAGTAGCAAATATATTCTATTTTAAATTTCCAAATATACCCTAGGAACAAAATAAAAACAAAAACAGACATCCAGTTCAAAATAACCAGTTTCACAACTTGTACAAAGTCAGAAACAATGAAATATTAAACCACATGCTTCATGGAAACCCAACTATTTCTTACTTTCTTTTAAATCCAAGTTTGCATTTTTAGTTCTAAAATATTAATTGTTTTATATAATTATATTTTTTCCCTTCCTGCAATGGGAGAATTCAAAATATTGGAAATTGGATTGGGTAGACCTAGGACAAGTAGTCATTAGGGTTAATTTAGAGTTCATTTAGTGACTGTTGAAAGTTACAATGGCACTGAAAAAAGGACCAACCCTGACAAGATGGAGTGGCTGTGGGTTTTGCCTCCCAAGGACAATTCCATCAGTCTGTCCATTACCCTGGGGGGGGGGATTATTGACCCTCTCATTGATGGTTCGCAACTTGGGTGTCCTCCCTGATCCACAGCTCACATTAGAGAACCATCTTTCAGCTGTGGCGAGGAGGGCGTTTGCCCAGGTTCGCCTGGTGCACCAGTTGCGGCCCTATTTGGACAGGGAGTCATTGCTCACAATCACCCATGCCCTCATCACCTTAAGGTTCGACTACTGCAATGCTCTCTACATGGGGCTATCTTTGAAAAGTGTTCGGAAACTTCAGATCGTGCAGAATGCGGCCGCGAGAGCAGTCGTGGACTTCTCTAGGTATGCCCATGTTTCATCAATACACCACCGCTTGCACTAACTGCCGACCAGTTTCCGGTCACAATTCAAAGTGTTGGTTATGATCTATAAAGCCTTACATGGCACCAGAGCAGACTACCTCTGGGACCGCCTTCTGCTGCACGAATCGCAGCGGCCAATTTTTCCCCACAGAGTTGGCGTTCTCCGGGTCCCATCGACTAAGCAATGCCGTCTGGCAGGACCCAGGGGAAGAGCCTTCTCTGTGGCGGCCCCAGTCCTCTGGAATCAACTCCCCCCGGAGATCAGGACTGCCCCCACCCTCCTTGCCTTTCCCCTCAGCTATTATGATTTATGTATGGTTTATGTGGGTTGCATGGTTGTTGTTTTATTATAAGGGGTTTAAATACTGTTTTTAATATTGGATTTGTACTCTGTATATTGCATGTTGTGATCTGCTCCGAGTCTTTGGAGAGGGGCGCCATACAATTCTCCATGATAATTGGAGTCAGACTTCAGGTAGGGTTTTCCTTGTCCAATCACATTGAGGACTGATATACATATCCGCCTACGATGTAATATCTCCAGTTTGTCACTCAGTCCGTCATGAGGGAGGTCGTGGAATTCCTATCTGACTGCTGATTAATAGGTAGAAAAGAAAATTTAACACTACAAGAGTTTCTTCTGCTGTTATCTCATCAAAATTTACTGTATTTTTAACTTGGCTGCAATATTTTACCTCTGTAACCGGACCGCTTGTCACATACTGTATTTCTCAAAGTCAGCTCAGGACAGTAATCCAGCCATGCTGATCACAAAGGGCTTGCCCGATCATTTTATACTATCTTCTAGCTGGTATTTGTTTTTCTGCTCTACAAGGTGATTACAAGAGCTTGCTACAGTCACCAGATTTTAAATTTCCTGCTCTTGTCCACCATCTTACAGGCTCTGGGGCTTGCAGCCGTGCCAAAAAAACCCTCCAAAAAACAAAAACAATGGCTTCAGACTGTGTTATCCAGCCTGTCAGCAGATTCCCTCACTTACTGGGCTGAGGAGAGTCTCTACGGCGGATTCACAGGAGATTTCCCAGCAGCCGATGCCATGCAAGGAGAACAAAACAAAACAACAACAAAAGCAAAGGCATCACATTTTGAGTGGAAGGCTTCTTTGCCTGTTGTCACCCAGAGTGGGAGAGTGGAGTGACAAAAAGCGTGAATGAGTGCACAAGCCCATAGATCCCTGTAAGCTGAGTTATGCGCCATAGCGCGCTTAGCTGCAGCTGTCAGCGCACATTTTTTTAAACCCTGCCCAGGAGCCAATCACCTACTTTTTGCAAAAGCCTACATTTGGCGATTGGCTCCTGGGCAAGGTTCAAAAACTGAAAGACGCAGCTAAGTGCACCATGGCTAAGTGCGTGTGGGGGGGCTCGAGCCATCCCCTTAACGCCACTTCACCTCGCCAAGTGTCCTGGGGGCGGGGGCTTGAGTCATCCCCTTAACGTCGCTTCGCCTCGCCGCGCCGAGTGTCCTTATTTTTTTTTAACCTTTAAGGGGTTAAAACCATCAAGTACTGCATTCCTAGAAAGGGGAGAGAACGGGAGGATCACCGAGTATCTTCTGGGCGCTTCCGAGAGTCGCAGCAGCAGCTGGTGGGTGAGTTGAGGACGGGTCGGAGGAGCGGCTGGAAGCAAGAAAGGGTGCTTGATTTCCTCCGCAGCCAGGAAGCAGAGAAGCAACCAGAATATAGAAAAATACATTGGCGGTCCTATAGTCGAACCCCCTCCTCGAGCATGAGAACTTAGAGCTGGCGAAGGTTTTTCTTATTTTAAATGTTCCGGGCGGGCTGGCAGGGGATTGGGAGCGCACGTGCCCGACATTGAAAATCACCTTCACCTGCCTCTGATGTGAGAAAAACGGAGAGAGAACGAGAGAGAGTGAGAGCAACAGACAGAGTAAGATAGAGAGAAAGTAAGAATAAGAGAGAGAGAGAAAGAGGGGGAGAGAAAGAGAGATAGCAAGAGAGAGAGAACAAGAGAGGGAAAGAGTGAGAGAGAGTAAGAGAGAGTAAGAAAGAAAAAGAGAGATGAGAGAGGAAAGAAAAGAGTGAGAGAGGAAGAAAGAAAGAGATGAGAGAGGAAGGAAGAGTGAGGAAGAAAGAGAGAGAGAGATGAGAGAGGAAGGAAAAGAGAGAGGAAGAAAGAAAGAGAGATGAGAGAGGAAGGAAGAGAGTGAGAGTGAGGAAGAAAGAAAGAGAGATGAGAGAGGAAGTGAAAAGTCAGGACTCCGGTAGCTTAAATCAGAACTGGTTTATTCATAACGAGGTAAAATACAAGCAGTGGAACGGTAGTCATCCGAATGAATGCAACGGCTAGTCCGTTGCCCTATTTATACGCTTAAAAACGGCGGGCTTTTTCAACTGACAACAATTTAACTTTCGCGGCTATTTTCCGAATAGCCGCGTCTTAACCAATCACCGAATTTCTGTGAATATTTTTAAACAAACACAACACCCCTCCCTCTTTAGATGAGATCATGATTACGTGTTAATCCATGTCACGTAGTCCTGCAAGCGGATTGGTGGCTTTACAGTTCTCTGGGACCTGCGCAGTTCATTTTGCTGGGAGCTGCTTGCCTGGACGGCCGGCTCCGTTGCTCCGCTAAGGCTAGTCTCTGACGGGCCTGGTTGCGTTGATGCATTTTGATCTCCGCCGGCCGCCAGGGGCATCAGGCAGCCTTCGCTGGAGTCTCGAAGTGGTTCTGGTAAGTCCTGTATTGGTTTTTCTATAGTAGGCAAAATGTCTGAGTTAGATTTAATTATTTTGCGTAGTTGATCGATGTGCCGATGCCAACTACTCCCATCAGTTAATAGTATAATATATGTTTTAAACCCGGTTTTCTCTAATACAGTTCCTTCTTTCCACTTATCATTTGAATCATAGTCTTTGGCGTAAATTAAATCCCCGATATTAAACTGTCTCTCATTTTGTAGTTTAATTTCTTTTTGGTCGTTTTGGTAATTAGGGTGAATTCTGTCTAGTTTGGAGCGGAGATTCCGGCCCATTAAAAGTTCCGCCGGGCTTTTGTTTGTGGACGCTGATGGTGTTATGTGCTGAATGGTTAGAAATTCGTCGATTTGTTGTTGCCAATCTCCTAATGGTGCTTTGTTTAATGCTTCTTTTGTGGTTCTAACCATTCGTTCTGCTTGTCCATTCGCTTGGGGAAAGTGAGGAGGGGTGAGCACATGTTTTATGCCCTGGTCCGAAAAAAATAGTTCCATTTGACGGGCTGTTAGCTGAGGCCCGTTGTCAGAAACCACAATATCTGGGATGCCATGTGTGGCAAACATTTTCCTTAGTGCTTTTATGGTTGCACTAGTAGTTTTAGATGCCATGAGTTCAACTTCCAACCATTTGGAGTATGCATCCACAACTAGTAGAAAGGATTGGCCCCTGATTGGTCCCGCAAAGTCAATATGTATTCTAGACCAGGGCCCTCTTGGTGTTGGCCACTCAGATGGTGTGGCTTTTGGTGGGTTGGGTCTTGTTCTCTGGCAGGGTGCACAACCACCAACCCATGCATCTATGTCCTTATCCAACCCAGGCCACCATAAATGACTTCTAGCAATAGTTTTCATTTTGACTATTCCTGGGTGACCTATATGCAATAACTGCAATGCTTGTTTTTGTAAGGATTTGGGAATAACAACCCTGTCTCCCCATAATATACAATCTTTTAACACATTTAATTCAAGCTGTCTGTTCTTAAAGGGTTGATATTGGTTTGAATACTGTTCATTTGGCCAACCTTTTAATATCCATTGTTTAATATTTTTTAAAATTGGGTCTACTTGTGTCTGATTGGCTATGTCTATTGCTGTTAATAACTGTTGTTTACTAGTTTCTATTAATAAAATACTTGACGCAGGGGCAGGATCACTGACCAATTCTGTTTGGGGGCACCTGCTTAATGCATCGGCATTTCCAATATCCTCCCCCCCCTGTGGATTAAAGTATAATTGTAAGCGGCTAGGAAAATAGCCCATCTAATCATGCGAGGGGAAAGAAAGGCGGGAGTTTGTTTGTTTCCCGCCAAAATACCTAAAAGAGGTTTATGGTCTGTAATGAGGGTGAAGGAGCGGCCACATAAATAATAATGAAATCGTTTAACTCCAACTACAAGGGCTAACGCCTCTTTGTCGAGTTGGGAATAATTTCTTTCAGCTGAAGAGAGAGTTTTAGAGTAATAGGCTATTGGGGCTTCCGTGCCGTCTGGGAAGGTATGGCTGAGGACAGCTCCTATGCCGAACGGAGAGGCATCGCAAGTCAGGGATAAGGGCAGGGTTACATTATATTGTACTAAAACACTGTTGGATGAAAGTAAATTTTTTACTGCGGTAAAAGCGGCTTGTTCTTTTGGTCCCCACGTCCAGGCAGAGTCTTTCTTTAGAAGGTTATGGAGCGGTTCTGCCACCGTCGCTTTCTGTTTAAGAAAGACGGAATAAAAGTTAAGGAGTCCCAGGAATGCTTGTAAATCTGTCTTGTTTGAAGGAGTGGGAGCATTTCTTATAGCATCAACTTTGTCGTTTGTGGGGTGAATTCCGAATTTGTCTATGGTGAAGCCTAAAAATTCTACTTTGGGAACTGCCCAGGAACATTTGTCCGCTTTTAAATGGAGTCCTGTTTCTTTAAATTTAGTTAAAACGCGCCTAATTCTCTCCCACAATTCTGATTTGGATGTGGCCGATATTAATACGTCGTCAAAATATGGGACGACCCCCGGAATATTATTTAAAATTCGTTCCATGAGACCCTGAAAAATGCCGGGGGCGGTGGAGACTCCAAACTGGAGTCGGGTGCATTTAAAGGCACCTCTGTGCGTTACAATGGTCTGGGCTTCAGATGTGTCTTGATCAACGGGGAGCTGCTGATATGCCTGGGCCAGGTCCAATTTCGCGAAAATGGACCCATTTCCTAATGTGTGCAGGAGCTGTTGCACAACTGGGATTGGGTAGGCATTATGCTGTAAGGCTTTATTTATTGTTGCTTTATAATCTGCGCAAATTCTAATAGATCCATCCGGTTTAACAGGGGTTACGATTGGAGTTTCCCATTTAGCATGATCAGTGGGAATCAAGATGCCCTGAGCTATTAATTTATCTAATTGTTCATCCAGTTTAGGCAAAAGCGGGATGGGAATTCTGCGGGGCTTTAGACGGATGGGAGAAATGTTTGGGTCCAGATTAAATGAAATGGGGCTGCCTGTATATTTACCCAGTGTACTAGAAAAAACTTCGGAAAACTCTTTCACTAAATCAGTTGGGTCAAAAGAGTCACAAACATTGTTAACCCCTGAGATTTCAATGCCTAGGGGTTGCAACCATCTAAGTCCCAATAGTGTGTGTTTAGGACCGTCAACCACTATGAGCGGTAAAAACCCTTGAAATTTCTTAAACGCAATAGGCACATTTAAACATCCTACTACTGGAATCTTATGTCCCTGAAAATCACTCAAGCCCGGTTCCCACGGTTCTAAGTCAGTCGCTTTTACATGAGGTAAATATAATTTAAGTTTTTCCCAAGGCATTATGGAATGTCTGGAGCCAGTGTCCAATTCCATTTCGCAGGGGCGGCCGTTGAGGAAAAGAGAAACAAATAGTTTGTTTTCCGCAGTGGGGAAATTGAAGTTTACAGAAGAATGGCAGTTACCTCGTTGGTTCGAAGAGTTAGAGTTGTCAGCCGGGCGGGAAACGTTGCGTGAAAACGGCGGTCGTCGATTCCTTGGTGGAAAGTAGGGTCGCTGGTTTTGTGGGTTTGCTGGAGTTGGGCTGGCGGCGCGGCAGACTTCAGCGATGTGGCCGCGGCGCTGGCAACGGCAACAATAGGCATCCTTGAAGTGGCAGCGAAAACGTGGGTGATTTCCATTGCAGCCGGCGCATCTGTCTGAACGGGGTGTCTCTCTGGCGTCGTGGTCGGGAGCTCTTCGGATTTGGAGGCAGGTGTCGTCTGGAGTAGTGGATTCCGAGTGTTTCTCATCTGGAGGGCAGGCGAGCCAAGTGGATTCATCGGGGATGTGATGAACGGTTGGGGTTGCGCGTTTAATCTCGGCATCAGATGTTTCAGATACCTCGGAGGCTTTTGCTGCCTTGAGAATGTCTTGGAGGGAGGCAGCCTCATCTACTAAGTATTTCTTCTGTAGCGTGATATTAGTGAGTCCGAAAATAAGGCGGTCAATCAACTGTTCTTCCGGATCCTTGTATTTGCATTTTGGAAGGAGTGCGCGCAGGCGAGTAATGAAGTCGTTGGTAGATTCTCCATCTGCTTGCCGCATTTGTGCAAATTGGTGGCGGTATACACAGACAGGAGTTGTCGGCTGGTAATGCGCGGCGAGTTTTGCTTGTAGGGCTGACCAGGCAATGGTTTCCAGAGTGTCTGGGTCAACGAGGGTAGAGGCCAAGCTGTAAACTTCTGTGCCGTAATAGGCGAGGAATATGGCTTTCTTCCTCTCATCATCGGCGTCATGTAGATTGCTGGCTTTGAGGAAAAATGTGAATTTGGACATGTAAGAGGTCCAGGCTTCTGTCTCGGAGTTGAATACTGGCGGCGGTGGAGCCATGGCCGAGTTCATGGCTGCGTTCGCGGGTGTTCGACCTCCTCGTCGCTACTGAAAAGTCAGGACTCCGGTAGCTTAAATCAGAACTGGTTTATTCATAACGAGGTAAAATACAAGCAGTGGAACGGTAGTCATCCGAATGAATGCAACGGCTAGTCCGTTGCCCTATTTATACGCTTAAAAACGGCGGGCTTTTTCAACTGACAACAATTTAACTTTCGCGGCTATTTTCCGAATAGCCGCGTCTTAACCAATCACCGAATTTCTGTGAATATTTTTAAACAAACACAACAGGAAGGAAGAGTGGAACAAAGAAACAGAGAGAGAGATGAGAGAGGAAGGAAGAGAGAGAGAGAGAGGAAGAAAGAGAGAGAGATGAGAGAGGAAGGAAGAGAGTGAGAGGAAGAAAGAGAGAGAGATGAGAGAGGAAGGAAGAGAGTGAGAGGAAGAAAGAGAGAGAGAGATGAGAGAGGAAGGAAGAGAGTGAGAGAGAGGAAGAAAGAGAGTGAGAGAGAGGAAGAAATAAAGAGGTTCTTTTAATAAAAAAGAAGGGATTTATTTATTTATTTATTTATTTATTTATTTATTTATTTATTTATTTATTTTTCTATGCCGCCCAGTCCCGAAGGGACTGCTGCTCAGACACTATACTTTTCCGCCCACACCGAAAAAAAATTAGAGGGAACACTGCACAAGCCTGACAATAATGTGGAAAAGTGGTCATCTTTACCACCTCACTTTTCCTCAACTTCAACAAGCAAGGTGAGTCAGCTTTGGATTATGAGAGTGTGTCTCTAATTAACACAAATGTTTGGTGGGAGGCAGGTTTTAAAGCCCCAGCTCAGCAAGTGCCCCCACTCAGGTGGCTTCAGCCTTTGGATCCAATAATCCACCTATGGCAACTGCTTCACAGTTACTACTGCTAGTTAGTAATATAACAGCCTTGCCTACTACACCTGGCATTCAGGTAGGGCAACAACCAAGGACTGTCCAAACAGCCCAGGCACCAATATTGGATCCTAACAATATTCAAAATATTATTGCCCAATACTATACAACAGTGTATGGCTGCTTTTCAGCAAATGGCTGTTTTTCCACTCTACATGGTGATTACCGGAGCTTGCTCTAGTCACCCACAAAACCAGGCCCAGCCTCTGCTGAACCAGCCTTCTTTGCAACACAAATCTTTGGAGGATTAGAGGATCATAATTATTCAGCTACCTCAGATAATGAGAGCCAAGGCTCAGCAATGGAAGAGGCAGAGTGTCAGGATGAGGCCCTCTCTGCTGATGAAGCTTTACCAATAGAGCAGCCTACTCCTGCAGGCCTTTTCCCACCAGCCTTATTTAAATCACTTCTCCAGAAGGCCTCTGGCCTGGCCAAGCCTCCTATCACAGGAACTGGAAGCAAAGCTTCTACTTCCCATTCCATATATTGCTGAACAAGTCCAGACAGTGGCCCTTATTCCAGCTCCTCAGCTGTTTATTGATAACATTCAGAAGCAGTTCGCTCTTCCTGTGGCAGACTCAATACCTCGAACTTTTGACAAGAAGCATTTCAATGTAGCTCTTGAGCTAGCAAACTTGCTCAAGCCCCTAACTTATCACCTACAGTTAACAACAATGGCAAAAAAACCATAGTAAAATGGGGCAAAACTCACTTAACAAATGTCTCAGGTAAGAACTGAAAGTTTGGGTTCAATTCTGGTCATAGGTTGAGAACCACCTCTATAACTCATATTAGCTTTCCTAGGGCTAAGATTCCAGGCTTTCCCTCCCGTCTGTCCTTCCACTCCCAGCTCCCAAATTTCCAACTTCTCTTCCAGCCAACAATATAAACAGGAAGGAGGACCCCTGTGTTATTGATTGATGGTGATAAGAGCCAATCAGCATTCACTGAATTTGTGGGTAATAGGAAATGGCCTTTCCCAACACAAGGCCTCCAAATCAGGCCTGAGATGAGAGATGTTGAGATGTGGTCCATGCTGTTTGTCCTCCTGTAATTCCCCCCAGGATGAGACAGCCAGTGTTTTCAATGGTTTGCATCAGGGGTAGGTTCCAACTTCCCTCGCTGCTGGTTCGCATGGGTGCGCTTCGTGGGAGGGCCAGTTCTTTGTGGGCACACATGCACAGTAAGAAAAAAATCCCCTCCCCCCCAAAACCCCAAAGCCAAAAAAAAAAAGATGGCCTCCATATGCACAGTACAGGAACTTGGCTTCTGCACATGCTCAGGAGGAAAAACATTTTTGAAATGTGGTGGGAATTTCTTTTTATTTTTAAAGATGGTGGTGTCCATGGACCGGCACTGACCAATCCAGTTTTGTGACATTATCATGACGGCACCAGTGGGTGGCTACCGGTTCTTGTGAGCCAGTACGAACTGGAAGAAACCCACCTCTGGTTTGTACACTTTTTGCAGTGAAGAGAGACACACAAACACAAAAGCCCATAATTAACTATGAGTAGGTTTATGATGGCGATAAAATACCAAGGCAAAAAAAAGCAAGGCAACAGGAAGGAATTATTACACCAGATATTTCCATTTGGGAGCAAATTTTATTTATTTAGACTGGTCTATATCATATACATGGCATATACATGGATATTCTAATTTTTCAAGTTTCACCTGCAGCATCACATGATGCTAGATTAGTTAGACCAGCTGGACATGCAAATCCAGATTCTCAATACAAAGTTATGGACTTTCTTAACTTAATTTTGATTTTTCATATTATATGGGCTTAGAAGTCAAAATCTTTTAAAAATCAGTTTCTGTGGAAATTTGATGGGCTTAAAAGACCATACATTTCATTAGGAGTTTAACATAGATGTGGCTGCTCCATCTTATTCTTATTTATCTGAAAGTTCTAGGTTAACATTTGTTTTAAATTATTATAGATATATAGACATTTGGTCCTACCTCAAGGCATTGTTTTAAACCAGGAGTCTCAAATTCAATTTACCTGGGGGCCGCTGGAGGTAGAGGCTGGGTGAGGCTGGGCCACATCAGGTTTTCCCCCCAAAAAGCTCTTACAAAAACATTCCAATGTTATCAAATGTCTTTATTTTTTCATCTTGTTTTATGTTAAAAAATAAAAATAAATTAACAAATTCATACAAAAAATAAAAATAAATCAGTAATAAATAAATAAAATGAAAATGATAATAATAATAACAACAACAACAACAATAATACAGCAGATATAGAAGACTGAAGAAACCACATATACTGTAATTGCTGACTAGAGAAATGTAATTAGTATTATTGAGATTCAAATGTCTGTATTAATAGTTCTTTAATAATTAACTTTCTGAACATGAATGGAACATTGAACATGAACTGTTTTGAACGTGGCTTCTTCTCCCTACTTCTTGCTGCTAGAGATCTGGCAGCTCTTACTCTTGCATAACTAAGCCACATTTGGTTTAAAGGAGGAAGCAGTTGAGACCCTCCATAGGGCTTGAAGATGCTCACCAGTAAGTCTGGACCTGTACTTGGATTTGTTAAATGAGAAGCTGGAGGCCGAGGAAGGTTAACAGCTCTTTATTGGCAATCAGGAACAGTTGAAGTGACCAGCTCGCAGGTAGGAAGTGACTGCTGGCTACCGGCTAAAGCAGCGCCTTATATACCTTGCTGGCGTGGGGAAAACAGCCGTGAGTTCATCTTTTTAAAACTTTCGCGCCAAGGTTTCCCTTGGCCGTGACTTAAGCCAATCAGCGGTTACCTTTATTTAAAAATACAAACATAATACACTTTCCCCCATAGGTTGAACAAACTGTCAATCATTTAGATATGTGATGTAGTCTTGTAGCCTGATTGGTGGCTTGCCGACTCGCACAGACCTGCGCAGTTCAGTTTGCAGGGAATTGTCCTCCTGGTCAGCTGGCTCCTGTGCTGCTCCGTCCTGGTAAAGATTGTCTTGCCCTATGGACGTAGAAGGGGTCTTTCCAACGCCAGCCGCCAGGGTTCCAGGGCAGCCACCGCTGGATGCCAGAAGAGGATGCGGTGAGTAGTCTGGTTGGTTTTGGTAATTCCCAAGCGTTTTATCTATGGGAAAAATGTCATTGTTACTTTGTGTTAACTCACTTGGGTGTCGTTTTCTGATTTGGTCTATGTGTCTGCGCCAGATTTTCCCATTGGCTGATTGGATCGTGTATGATTTGGGGCCGGTTTTTGATTCAATTGTCCCCTCTCTCCAGCGGAGATTTGAGTCAAAGTCTTTTGCTGGGTCACCCGTTTTAAAAGTCCGTTCTGGTTCCGTTGTATGCTTGTCTTTCCTTTCGGAATACTCTGGGTGAATTTTGTCCAGCTGGGAATGGAGTTTCCTCCCCATGAGAAGATCTGCTGGACTTTTGTTTGTGCTGGCCGACGGGGTGATGTGCTGGACTAATAGGAATTCGTCCAACTGCTGTTGCCATTCTCCAGGTGCTGACCGGTGCAGGGCTTCTTTTGCGAACCTCACCATGCGCTCACCATAGCGGCCGGGAAATGGGGAGATATTAATGCATGTTGGATCCCCCTTTCGGCCAGGAAGACCTCCATTTGCCTGGAGGTTAGTTGTGGACAGTTGTCTGAGACGAGCACATCCGGCAGTCCATGTGTTAAGAAAAGTCTCCGCAGCCCCTTTATTGTAGCTGCTGTTGTAGTTGAGGTCATTAAGACAACCTCCAGCCGCTTGGAGTATGCTTCGACCACAATGAGGAATGATTGTCCCGCTAGAGGTCCTGCGAAGTCTATGTGTATGCGGGACCATGGTCCCTTTGGTGTCTCCCACTCCGTTGGTTTGGTCTTTGGTGGGTTTGGGCGAGTTTGTTGGCATGGGTGACATGTGGCTACCCAGATTTCTATGTCCTGGTCTAAACCTGGCCACCAAAGGTGGCTCCTGGCCAGGCTTTTCATCTTTACCATGCCTGGGTGACCCTGGTGTAACAATTTCAATGCTTTCTTCTGTAGCTGTTTAGGAATTACCACCCTGTCACCCCACAATATGCAATCTCTTAATACATTTAATTCAGTTTGTCTGTTCTTGAATACCTGGCATGTCTCTTTTGGAATTCCCCCCCCCCCTCCGGCCACCCTTTAAGTACCCATTGCTTTACTCGGGATAACACAAGGTCTATTTCTGTCTCTCTGGCTATTTCCGCTGCCGTTATTAATGGGTTTTCTTGCATTTCTATCAGCAATACATTGGACGCTGGGGTTGGGTCGTGTACTAATTCTGCCTGAGGACACCTACTTAACATGTCTGCGTGCCCAATTTCCTTCCCCCTCCCTGTGCTTAAGTACATAATTATAAGCAGCTAAAAAGATCGTCCAGCGGGTCATTCTCGGAGACAGAAATGTGGGGGTCTGCTTATCTCCTGCTAAAATGCCTAACAATGGCTTGTGGTCCGTAATCAATGTAAAAGAGTGGCCAAACCAATATCCATGGAAGCGTTTAACGCCTGCAACTAAAGCTAATGCCTCCTTATCTAATTGAGAGTAATTCCTTTCTGCAGGTGAAAGGGTTTTAGAATAAAACGCAAATGGGGCATCTGCGCAGGGAAAACAGACGTGAGTTCCTCTTTTTTAAACTTTCGCAACAAGGTTTCCCTTGGCCGTGACTTAAGCCAATCAGCGGTTACCTTTATTTAAAAGTACAAACATAACAGGATTTATTGAAGTTCAAGGTAGAGAAGAGCTTTTCGCACAAGTATGTGCTCCCAAAAAGACACATGGTCCACTTGAACATTTGGGAAAGCTCAGGGAAGCTGGGGGGGCGATTCTGTCAAAAATTGCCCGAGCTTGTCTGCTTTTCCACTCACCTCCCTGAACTTGACTTTGAGTTCAGAGTTGCACTGCAGGTCAATGAGCGCCATTTGAAGCACAGGAGGGGTATCCTGCACATCAAAGGAGAAGGGGTTCCCAAAAATTTGAAATGTTGCTCTGTGCATCTTGAAGTCTGCAAATGTGTGATCAAATTCCTCCTGTAGCTTCAAAATGACATCCACATACTCCTCACCACTGAATGGTGTGCCTGCATCCATGAGTGCCTTGCATGCTGGGAAATGGCAAATGTTTGTCTGAGAAAGCTGGGCTTTCCATAACATACGTTTTGTAGAGAATGCTCTCACATTGTCATAGGCAGCACTAACAAGTTGCCCCTGGCCTTGTAACTTTTTGTTCAGTACAGTAAGCTCATGTATTGATATCAACAAAAAAAGCTAAGTCCATAAGCCATTTTGTATCACTTGGCGCAGGAATAGCAATCCCATCTTTCTCCACTTCCGCTCTCAACTCAAAAAATCTCTTCAATATGTTTCCCCTGCTGAGCTAACGTACCTCGGTGAAGTAGAGCACATCCCCATATTCTGACTCCATTTCCTCTAAAGAAGACTGAAACCTGTGCTTTAAGCCCCTGGATCTGATACTCCTCAGCATGTTTAGTTGTGTAATGACATTTCAAATTGTATTCCTTGTGCAAATAAGACACGTGTTCATCACCAACCTTTTTTCTTCACTGCAGGCTTTGAAAAAGACATGTTTAGGGCTGTCTTATATATAATTGCCCCCCGGAGGCGGAGTAAAGACGCTGAGACATATATTGTGGATTAATTAAGGGTCATTTATTAATTAGCATAAATTTAAATAACTTTAAATAAATTTAAATACGTAACTTTGAATATTTAATTCAAAACAAACTAAGGACCTGCAGAGCCAAACTAACGGGGCGGAAATTCCTAAATAACTAAATGCGCCACACCCCCTAACCAATCCAGTCCGCACCGTCAGTGTGGAATAGGCGAAAAAACGGCCGCCTCTAAAGGGGAGGCCGCAAAAAATTCCTATTCGGCCCCAAAGGCGACCTCCTTATGACACACTGTTGATAGCGGAGGGTGGGCGGGTGTTCGCTCCAATTGCCGCAATGCGGAGGTCCCTTCCGGATCGCCCTTAAATTATTCGTTTTGCTTTGCAGAGTCACTTAAAAACAAAACAGAAAGACCAACTTTAAACCACATTTCGGGGGGGGGGGGGGTTAGGAAAGCAACTCAGGTTAGTCATACATACCTCAAAGCCAAGGATAAAGCCACTTCTGGCCTCAGTGGTCTTTATATACCTATGAAAACATGAAAAGGCAGAGGCGGGCTATCATTGACTGACAGTTCCGAAAAGCAATCAAAAGCTTCTTCCACTGCTGAATGGGAGATAAGGAAAATTGTGTTAGGAAAGACAATGGTTTTAACAACCCACAATCAGGTTGATTAAGAATTATGTTAACTAGAATTAAAAACATCCAGAGAAGCCGATGCTAGAAAAGGTAGCTATAAATTTATAGTAACCATATCTGTCCTTTATTAAAAAGGGCAATCTTTTATTTTTTTTAAAAACCCTGTCCTTTAGATTTATTAAAAAATTCATCATTATTCTAGGTCTTGCTCTTTTATTTTTCTTCATTCTACAGAGTTGTAAACACAAAGAATTAAATGTTTGTATTCTTATGAACCTCTTTCAGATTTATCCCTTTTGGGGATTATACTTTATTTTTTTCCAAGGTGTAGGTTCCTTTCCTGGTGTAGGTCGTCTCTGATTTACAACCAGTTTAATAGCCATTCAAAATTATAATGTACTCAGTTATCGCATGGTCAGATGATTGCATTTTGTGTGCCTGGCAGCCAAACTTGCATTTATGACGGCTTGCAATGGCCCATGGTCATGTCATCACATTTGCAACACTTTTTGCCAATGGCAAAACCGCCCACTGGTTAAAACGGATTTGCACTTACGACCACTTGTTTTGCTTAATAATCACAATGACTTGCTTACGGATGGTCATAAAAACAGTTGTAACATTAAATCTTATCAAATAGTGACTCAACTTATGACTGTGGTACCTTAACAACTGATATTCAGATCCTTATTATAGTTGTAAATTTTGGACTACTGACCGTCCTATTTCATTAGTATTTCATTATCCTATTAGATTTCTTTGTGCCTTTGTTTCTTTAGTGTTATGCAGCTTAGCTATTTATCATTGCTGTATCTTTCTTTAGTGTTATGTAGGTTGGCTATTTATCATTGCTGTATCTTCTTGCTGTGAGATTCCGGATGCTGCGCATGTGGAGCAACCGTAATCTCGTGCGCAGACGTTCTTCCAGCAGCAAAAATTCTGTGCACGCATGGAATCAAAACCCAAGTGATTTTAGCTGCCAGAATTGCTTAGGTTGTGCGTGCATTGCGCCTGCAAGACCGGCGGCAGTGGAGCGAGACTACGCACTCCATTGCCGCTGCCGGAATAGCGTTTCCAACCATTCTGGGTCCTGCCCATTACTACGTAGCGCAGTCTTTTGGAGTTCCGCATTCCCTGCAGGCTTTTCCCAGCCAACTACCAACTCACCTCTGGAGGTGCCTGGAGCTGGTTCTTCCTCCTTCTGTTGCAGCTCCTGGGGAAGGAAGGAAAGGCTGTTGTTAGTACCAGTTTGCTCTTTCTGTACTTGCCCTCTGCTCTTCCCATGCAGCATATTGGACTCCTTCCTATCTGAGGGGCTCGTCTTCTGGCATTGTTTTGATGCTTTTCTTGGGGTTTTCTTACTAAGGATACTGGAGAAGGCTGCCATTTCCTTCTCCAGTAGACCACATTGTGCCAGCATCCCCCACTAGGACCTGTCTGATTGGGTGGCCCTGCACAGCATAGCTCATTGCTTCATTGAGCTTCGCAAAGCAAGGCATTGATCCCTGAAGAGGGTAGAATACATACCTCTAACTCCTGGAGGAGGCGCTCCAAGCTGTCCGGGGTGTTTCCTTCCAGGCTGCCCAAATTCGCCGGACTGTTCTCTGGAGAATCCTGTGGACGACAATGATCCCATTCTAAATTACCAATCTCATTACTAGGAAGAATTGCCACAATAAAAATGACCATATTACCCAAATTTCTATATTACTTCCAAACAATCCCAATTAAATTAGAAGGAACCTTTTTTAAAAAAAATTAGACAAATTAATATCCAAATTTATATGGGGAAAAAAGAGACCAGAATTAGACTTAAATGGACACAAGATAGCTCTATGCAAGGCGGACTTGGCTTACCCGACTTCAAACTCTATTACCGAGCAGCAGCCCTAACATGGGTTAAACTTCAAAATACAAGACTACTAGCTTTGGAAGGATATGATATCCAGTCCGGATGGCACAGTTTCATTTGGGACAGCAAATCTACTACACACTCATATTTTAAACACCATCTGATAAGGAAGTCATTAATAGACAACTGGAACTTAATTAGGAAGCAACATTATTTTAAAATACCACTATGGTTCTCAAGCATAGAAGCAATAATTTACCCAAACACTATAAGTCGACAAAAACTATTAAACTATTCACACTTATTAGATAAAGACTCAAAATTAAAAACACGAACACAGCTAAATGAAGAAGGAATAAAAGTGGATTGGTGGTGTTATCACCAAATATCATCTAGATTCCATGTAGACATAAAGAAATATGGAATACAGAAAAACTACACTCCATTAGATAAAATCTTATCAGGACCCCACAAGAAACATTTACAAAATACTCCAAGAACACCAAAACGTGGAAGAAATAGTAAAAGGGAATATGATTGCTTGGGCAAAGAATATAGGTCACACAATACAATTGGACCAATGGGAAAAAATATGGCATACCAATTACAAAATCACAAAATCCACCGCATACAAAGAAAATGCAATAAAAATGTTTTATAGGTGGCATGTGCCCCCTGAAAGGCTAGCAAAAATGTACACCAACCTCAAGCCTAACTGTTGGAAGTGTGGTGAGAAACAAGGTTCATATTTTCATATGTGGTGAACCTGCAGACAAGTTAAAGGAATCTGGCAGAAACTTCAGAAATGGATAAAGGAAATAACTAAGATTGAACTAGAAATGAAACCTGAAATATTTTTGCTTGGCATTATTGAAAATCAGATGAATAAGGAACATTATTACCTAATACAACATCTAATAACATCAACGAGAATAGCTATCGCACAATTTTGGAAGAATGAAAACATGCCAAATGAAAGGAATTTAATAAAAAAAATGTTAGATTGTGCTGAAGCAGATAAACTAACAATGGAACTAAAAGAAAAAGAAAAAACAAAATACTACCAAATATGGGAATAATTTTACATTTGGTTAAATAAAAGAACACCCCTTTATAGTGCTACGAGATAAAGAAACAACTTAAAGAACAATCTTTTTTTAAAAAGTCCATATAGTTTTTTGCTTGGTTTATTTGATAAGAACTTACGACATAAGAGTTCAACTATAACAACATACAACTCAAACCACTGGTCTTAACACCGCCAAGAATTTTTTTTTTTTTTTAAAGAGAGGACGCTGTCAACAGTCTCTACTACAGGAGAAGAGAAGAAATATATCTCTTGCTTGTTTTTTCTGTTCTCTGTATTTTATGTAAATGTACTGTTTGTCGTTATTGTCTTATTATATACACAGTGGTATCACGGTACTCGACCACAATTCGTTCCAAAAGTGTGGTCGAGAACCGATTTGGTCGAGTACCGAATTTATTTATCCCATAGGAAATAATGGAAATGGATTTAATTGGTTCCCAGCCCCTGTTAACTCTCTAAGAACCAATTAAATCTATTTTCTTTATTTCCAATGGGATAAATAAATTCGGTACTCCAAGCTGCAGGAAGCGTGGGGGCTGCTGCAATCCCAGCAGCTTCAGGGGGCCGAGGAGCTGTATAAGAGCTCCAAGCTGCAGGAAGGGTGGGTTCAGATACCGAAGCAAATTTTTGCTGAAAATTTTATTCGTTATCCGAAATGTACGAGAACCAAAGCGTTCGAGTACCGAGGTACCACTGTATGTAAATAAAAATTATTTTAAAAAAAGAAAAAAGAATACATACCTCTAATTCCTGGATGAGGCGTTCCAAGCTGTCCGGGGTGTCTTCGTCCAGGCTGCCCAAATCAGTGAAACTGTCCTGAGAATCCTGTGGATGACAATAATTCCATTCTCCATTAAGGACACCAGTCCCTGCTGATTTGTGGCAAAGGAGCCATTGGCACCAGAGCTTGGGGGCATGTGGCTAACCTAAGTACCATCTCCCAAGTGCCGGGTGTCACCCTGCTCCGCTGCCCAGAACGCTCCAGCACAGCTCGGTCAGGTTAGGAGAACTAACTAGGGGGACTCCACCCCTCCCCAACTGAGAACACTTTGTCTTACTTACCCAAGGGCTGGAGGATCCCAAAAATGAGGCCAGGTCCAGGCTGCTCCCTGACCCCATTTGAGCTGTCATCGAATCCTGCAAATGAAGATATGGAGGCTAAATCCTAAGCTTTCTGCGTCCCAGTAAGATTGAGAAAGGAGAGGGCGCATCAGGCCCTAGGGGCCAACAGCAAGCCTTAAGGTTAGGGCGATGCCTTCAGTCCTGATGGGAGGGGGAGAAAGCTTTCCAAGCCTTAAGCTTAGAAGGATATCTACCATAATTTCTCCCCCTCCTATCAGGAGTCAAGGCATCGCCCTAACCCTCTCACCCCCTGTCCCTCTGCCAAAGGTTTCTTACCTCCGAGGGCTCTCGCTGCCAGATCGTATAGGTGGTGTCTCTGGGGGAAGAAAACAAAGGGGACAAAGATCAAAATCAGCCATGGCCCATTTTGCAAAAGTGGCCATGTAGACGCTCCAAGAGCCCTTCCAGCTGGCCTGACAAGGGGTTTGGCCTGCCAGTGGGACTGCCCTGTGCCACCTGTCCTGTGACACAAGCAGCAGCAGCAGAAGCAGAGACGCCTCCCCTCTGCACGTTTTTTTACCTACCCTGAACCCTGGCTATTTTCTTCATCTTGTGGCTCCTGAAATAAGAAGGCAAATATTAAATCAATTGGCATAATTTCTTGGCAGGATGTCTGCCATTACAGTGGGGAGGGGGTCTTACCAGTGGCCTTACCAGTTCCTTAATAGAGGAGAGCCCTGGAGTCCATCTTCTGGGGATTTCCATCCTGGGGAGAGAACGAAGGGCCTGAGTCATTCTTCTGTTAGCCAAAGTAGAGGCAGAGGGTAGAGATGCCTCCCCTCTTGTAAACCTTACTCCTAGCCACCTTCTTGGGGGCTTCAGAGTCCCTCGGATGAGAGGACACTCACCCCACGAAGGGCAGGTCCCTGCCAGACTTCGATGTATTTGGGGTCCTGGCAGCCCCAGCCATCGATACCTGCAAGTAAAAAAAATCCAAAGAGCTCTTCTTAAGTTTTCTAGACTGGCCAAGTTCCCCCCAGTGGGATTTCCACCCTTTCCCCACCCAGATTTGAGGAATGGCCACCCACTGGCCACGTTGCAGAAGGATACTTACTCCAGGAGGTGTCTCTTCTCCTCTTCCTCCTCCTTCAGTCCTGCCCAAAAGAAGAAGGTGGCATGTCAAAAACATCCATCTCTAGCTGAGCCTCTCCTTTCTCAGCCTTGCCTGTCAGCCTGCCCATCTTTTTGCCCCTGAAGGCCCCTATGCACAGAAAGTCATTTTGGGGAGAGGATCTTACAGACTCTGCAGACCTTCAGCGGTGCCTAGGGATGGGCAGCAACCACTTTCAGCTGGAAAACTCCCTCATTGTCCAGGTTTACTGCCTTATGAATAAAGTACAGGCTGGAGTGGGAGCGCTGGAGGTGATTGCTTTTTCCCGCAGTTGTCGATGAGAGGCAGAGAATTGCAAAGCAACAGCCATCCCCCTCACAGGCCCATCCAAACGGAGATGCTGCCATTGTCCAAGTTTATTTCCCTCCTGACCCTCCCCTGCCACCGCCGCTCTCCTACAGCCGCTCATGGACAACTGCGCTCAGCGAGCCACTGGGGATTTGGAAACACCAGGGATTTGGTGGCACCTTTTAAATAAAGTAAATAAAGTCCTGATTTTCCTTTCTCTCGACTGCCCAGAGTGAATAAAACGTTTCGCTTCTCAGGGTGCTGGGACGAGGATTCTTCTCCCACTGCTACTAATCCATTTGAACACTTTTAATTATTCAATTTTTTCTCGTTTTTTCTTACAATGCTTATAAACTCTTAGTTCTCGTTATAATCCATAGAACTATTTCTTTTTTTAATGGTAATTTCATTTAAGATTACAATTTTACAACAAAGTAACAAATCAATATGTTCTACAGAACTGAAGAAGTTTCCTTCAATCCTTACTGAAAGAAGTTACGAAGGACAAACTTTAAGGAATAAATAGCGAAAGAGTATAAATTTTTTTATTTTAAAAAGTTTCAAATGGCTATGGGTTCAGATAAATTTGAAATAACATTTTGGAGTTAATTATAAAGACCCATTCTCATAGGAAAATATAATTTTGAATTATTTAAAAAATAAAAAAATTAAAAAGTCTAAAATTTGGGCATTAAAGGAAAATAGATGAAATATTACAATTATAAAAAAATCACTCACCCTCAATTTATAAATATAGAATGAAGCAAAATATTTTAACATTGCACATACTAAAAATATTTTGAACAATGAACCTAGAAATTAACTTTAAGAGTTTCTTCCTCTACAGATACACTACTTTGTAAATTGTTACTTTGTTGCAAATTGTAATCTTAAATTAAATTACCATTAAAAAAAGAAATTGTTCTACGGTTTATAATGAGAACTAAGAGTTTATAAGCATTGTAAGAAAAAAACTAGAAAAAATTGAATAATTAAAAGTGTTCAAATGGATTAGTAGCAATTCTTAAATATCTGATTGGCAAACAGATGGAAAAAAGTATAATTCAAAGATTCCTAACAACTGAAAAACCCTTAACTGGGTGCTGACTCTGGCTTCATCCTGACCATCTGCACCCTCACGCAATGCCCTTAGGACAGTGGTTCCCAACCTTTCTTTGACCATACCCCACCTAAGCATCTCTAAAATTGTGACCCCCCTGACATATAATTGTTACTATTCAAAAGTGAACTCCTCAGCCAAAGGAAGCCTAAAAGGCCATTAACTTGGTTTAAACAAGGTTCCAATCGCTCCCATTAAAAATCAAATTGCCCCCCTGTAGGGCGTGGGCCCCACGTTGGGAACCATGGCCTTAGTAAAAAATTTGGCTGCCCTATCCTGGTGTTGTCCCACCATGGCCAGGGTTTAAGGAGAAGGGGGAGGTGGTACCTGGGAATGACCTCCTCTTCTCCTGTGCAGCAGCAAAGTCTTCTTCGCAAATATTTCCAAAATCTCTGTGAAATAAAATAGACATGTTAAAAGAGTTGGGAAGCATGAACTTCCTCCCCTACTGCCAGATTCCTCCCATTTGAGATACCAACACTTACCCTGCAGCACTTTCTGGCTGCCATCCTTAGATTTCACCCGGTTAGAATGCTCTGGGGGGGAGGGGCTTATCAGGGCAACTGACAATCTGGTTCCCTTGCCAACAGGTAAACAATAGCCATTGTCTATGTCTACCTGGGTCTAGGGGAGGCCAGTGGCTGACTCTTTTGGTGACCTTTGGCCTCTGCATTTCCTGTGGGTAGTTGTCTGTTCATGAACAACAGGGAAGTACCATCATTGTGGCACAAAGCACAGAGGGCATCATGGCATCCTAGGGCGGAATCGACTTTTAGTCCAACTCTCTCTCTCCACTTATATTATGAGTTATGGGGGCTGCGTATCCCTACATCTATGGTTACATAATTGCAATTAGATGCTCGGCAATTGCCTTACATTTGTCACTGTTTGCATCCTTCTGGAATCCATGTGATGCCTCGATTTAGGACTGCAACAACTTACAAATGTAATTCTGGCTTCAATTGCAGTCTTAAGTTGAGGATTACTGTTACTGATAATGGGACTTCACATTAGAGAGATTCTGTACTGAAATACATTCACTGCCCTAATATATATAGAGAGACAGTTCTTCTTTCCTCAGGAACGGACTTGGTAGTAGCAAATATATTCTATTTTAAATTTCCAAATATACACTAGGAACAAAATAAAAATAAAAATAGACACCCAGTTTAAAGTAACC